>NC_134318.1:42759444-42766944 GCF_964195595.1 Calonectris borealis
CAGCCCTTGAAACCATGTCAAATAGTCCCCAGATCCTAAAAGGTTGGCTACCCCTGAGATAAGGCATCATGTTTAATGGCCTCGATTTTTCTTTTAAGTGTTTATTTTTATAATACCTGCATGAGATGTGAGTATGCTTGCAGCGACTGTATTAAACTCGTTTGTATAATTTGGTGGGGGGTTCTGGTGTGTCAGAAGGTGTTTTTTTAAAAATAAAAAAAAAAAAGGTTGGGGGATAAAAGACTCATTTTGATCACATTTAATCTTGCAGAAAATGTTTCAAAGAAATGCTATAACAGTAGAGGTAAATGCAACAAAAATTATGTTTTTATTGCACAGTTAGACTAAATGGTCTTACATTGATTACCGTATGCTGTCATATCCATAGTCATATAAATATTTGGTAGCAAATAGCCTCATCTGAGGAAACATTTTTCTGTTTACATCGCAATAACCTGTCTGAAACATATTGCGTGTTAAAGGAATGAGCAGCCTGGTTCCTCCTACCGTGCCTCTTTGTGTCTGTAATTAAATCAATGTTTTGATTAACATCAATATTGCTAATCATGTAAAAATAATGACTGGTATTTTTAAATTTTTTTTTTTTTTTAATTTAATTGCTTTTTTTAAGAAAAGGAAAATAGGGAGCTGGCTGACGATTGTGTATGCGTGCTGGCCATGGGATCCGTGGTGCGGAGGGGCTGGGAGAGCGTCCGCCCCCCGCGCCCCCTCGCTACGGAGCAATTCCTGCGGTCAGTTTGGGATGAGACCTAGGAAAAAGCTGAAATAAGAAGGGAAAACGAGTGCTATTTTGATATTAATTAAAAATTGGTTAACCAGATGTCAATAAAGAAAAGGCTAAAGAGTGTTTGGCCAGATTAAAAATTAAAAAAAAAAAAAGAAAACAAAGCCAACCATTTTAGCTTGCAGACATTATCATCCGTCTAGGAAGGAAAGTCAGTGAGGGATATACCACGAAAAACCTGTCGTACCACCAAGCCGATCCTTTCACAAGAAAAAGGCTGTTTAAAGTGAGACGGAAGAAAAACAAAAGTTTTGTGAAGATTACTGGGGGGAGGGAAAAAACAAAAAAGCAAGCCAGACCTTAGCTCCTGTCTCTTTTTGGCTTTTTTTCCTCTTTCTTTTCCCCTGTAGCCATGGACGGCGGCTTTCGTATGCGGGGCCGGCGGAGGGCTGGTTTCGGCCGGGGGTTCCAGTACAGTGGGTCGGGAAGCGGCGCTGACAGCCCGGCCGTCCCCCGGGGCCCCGCGCCTTGGAGGAGGACGAGAGGGAGCAAAACCGCCCTCCGGAGAGGGAAACGGGGCCTGATGGGTCGATGCGCCAGTCCCACGTGGGCTGAAAAACAGAAGTTCTGGAGAGCGCGAGTCGGAAGCGGGAGCGTGACAGGGTGGGGAGCGGGGGATCTTGCGGCACCTGCGGCCCGCGGGGTGAGCATCACCCCCTCGCCTCCCGCCGCGCCGGCAGCCGGGGCCGAGGTGGAGGGGGAGCTCGGGCTGATGATAGTGGCCAAATCCAGGAGATTTCTAGATTTCTTTTTTTTTTTGTTGGCATCCGTTTCTTCCCCCTGTCAGAGGAGAGCTGTACAGCAGTCCTGTAGTCTGCGGTCCGTCTGAGGAAACCCGGGCTGAGGTGCGGCCGCAGACAGCCAGGACGTCGTGGTTTAACCCTGCTTTCGTGCTCGGTACCTTTGTCGTTGTTCGTAAGCGTCTGTGCCCCGTGGACGTTGCCGCCTTCGTCAGACCGAGGGGAGAGCAGGCACCACGTGGCAAATCCCGTTTTAGGACCGCAACCATGTCGCCTTGGGGCTCTCCTCTATCTCGAGGTGAACGCATCCACGGGCGTACGGGGCCGGAGTTTGGAGGTGGAAGGACAGGCGGAGGGGGTGGGAGGTGTCCCGCCACGGGTGCTTGCCCGGGGTGCTGCGGGGAGCTGCCTGCAGTGAGCACGCCGGCTCGCAGCCGCTAACGAAGCAGCAGGAGGGGGCCAGGATACGCTGGCAGGGTGAGGCAGAGGGAAGAGCGCGTGGGGCAGAGGCTGGGTGGACGCTTTTCCGTAGAGGCAAGGCTTCTCCGAGTGTGCTACAGGCTTGTTTTTTCCTTTTTTTCGGTCTCGCTTCCTGTAGAAGTAAGGCTGCTGTGATCGCGCTGTTAGGTCCTTCTCGTTTCCTTTTCTCTGGTTGCTTTTGAGTTTGATGGATGGTCTCAGCCCGCTTTGACCAAGGGCTAGGAACATGGTTATATTTCTACAAACCCTAGGCAAGCGGGTGTCCACGAGCAGCACATGGGTGGTGGAGAGCCTTTACGGACACTCGGTCTTGGGCGTGTGGATTGATAGGCATCAGATTTAATGCATAGACACACGTCTATTAATTGCGATACTTGTGGAGCAGCTTCCCAATAGCTGTGACGGGGTTTTACCGTCCCCTTTGCAGAAGTGCTTCCTCTGCGGCAGGTTTCTGCCTTACCCCGCTCCTCTCCGCTGGAGGCTGGTGGTGGCGGGTTGATAATCTGACCAAATATCGTGGTGCTCTTCAGTCCGCTGTCTTTTTTGGTCCTTTTATAAATCCCGTGCTAAATTGCAAATCCAGGCTTAAGCGTGTGTTTGTCTGTCTTCATAAATAATGCATCGCTCAGAAGTGTTAAAGGGGGAGCTACAAGTGAAACTGCCCTACAGTAATTCAGGGCTATAAATCGTATTTTCTGTTTTGTTGTGTATACTGAGACTGTCTTAAGGATTCAGAAGCAAGATGGTTTGTGCCACTTTATGATGATATTTTAGAAACATTTTTTTATTTACTCCTATTTCTCTGTGTGTGTGTGTGTATGTGTATATATCTTCTGGACCTGTGAAAAGTATGAGCTTTCTTTTCATAAGGCAGACAGTTACAGATTGCTTCAAATAGTGGGTGGCTTGAATAAAACCTTTAGAAGAAATTATATAGTTTTTGTTTGGACAGCACAGATATTCCGTTACTAGTACCTAAACCCATCCTAGGATGGCTCAGGCGCTCGGGAGGACTCTTGTCCGAGCTCCTGCTCGAGCAGGCTCACCTCTGCTAAAGAATCGGCACTAACGATGGGATCGATGAACATTTTCAGGTGTCTGTTCTCGCAGTACGTGTTCTGCATGAGAAATAGCGGTACTTTAGTGGGTGCAGAGAGAGCATTTGACTGTGTAGAGTTGGGCATTTTCTTTTTCCAATAGAATTTGCAAGTGAACACTTCTTGAAACTATTGCTTTATACACTGTTTAGACTTAAAAATTAAAATTTCCTCTAGCATAAACACAATTTTCACTTAGCCATTCTCATTTTGTCAGGAGGCATCTACTAGTTGTTTCTTAATCATTCTGGCAAACTAAAGTGATCTAGCAGTTAAGCCAAAATATATAAAGAACATAAAGCAGTCCTTAGGCTAATGACTTGCTCTCATCAGACATCACCCCCAACGTTTTCCAAATTAGCAGAACTTGTTAATTTTATTTTCTGGAGGACAACTTTTTGGGGTTGTATGTACCTCAACACCTTGCTTGCTACATCAAGTTCACCTCAATTTCACTCGTACCTAAACGTGCAGTACTTCTGCTGTTGTGTTTGCTCAGCCCAGGCTGAGTTTGTCCCCTGAACCAGGCAGGCTACTACGGGTCGCTTTCCCCCTGGCTTCACAGCACAACGTACAAATGTGGAGAAACATAAAAATATCTGGTACAGTACGTTGTTTTATGGCAATCCGCATGATTTAATCCACCTCAACTTCACTGTAGGAATAAAAAGTTCAGTTTATAAGGAATAAATATGGAAGGACTTATTTCTGTTGTAAAGATTTTCTGACAAGCAAAAATATAATGCTTTTTGAAAACCTCATTAGAAAATCAATTATATCATGACACTTAATGTTGTGTTATTTACAAGCAAGATGTCTTGTTGGGAAAAAATGCTATAAAAATTCGCACTTAACACAGAAAAATGTTAGAACATAAAGAAGAGTTAGGTTTCATTATTAGCATGTTCAAAGTAGCAATTACCAAATACGGGTTTATGCTCAATCAAGAATAGCAAAAATATCTGATCACAGGAGTGACACAAGGTATTGCATGCTCAAAGGAAAAAAGGCAGAGAGACCCTTTCAGAGCAAACAATAATGAGTTTATTTACAGGTTTGCATTTACACATAGTGCACAGATCATACACATCCTGCATCTCTTCTTGCTTTTCCTAATTACACAGACCTTGATGTGGAGAAAGCATAGGACAATTCTTCAACATTTCAATTTGATACAGAGGGAAGGGATGTAGAGCTGAGCTATTTATTTTTGTCCAGATTTGGGACCTAGTTGAGATGCTGATACCCAAAATACTCCATATCCAGTTGTGTGTGTCCAGTGTTCAACTCTAGTGTCCGTCTTGCAAGCCTGGGTCTGAGATGAAACATGATTTTCAAACTAAATAGTAAAAAATAATAAAAAAAACCCACCAAAACCAAACTTGGAAGATTTCATTTCATCGAGGAATAGTACTAGTTTACATCTGGTTGGTCTGAGTACAGATTTTTTTTATGGCTAGAAAAATCAGTTATTCAATTTATACGCTGCTAATTATAAACATGAAATAAATTGTTAACTTTTTAAACTGAAACAGTTTTTAGAACTGGACTTATTCTTGAAATGGAAAATGCTCCACTCGAAGCGGAAAATTTTGTTTGTCATGCAAATATGAGCAAGATACAGCTAACATATTATACACTGCATCATTCATACCAAGGTAAATACAAAAAATAAATTTCTAGCTGAAATCGTTGTCTTAAATAGTCTGCAATCTGAGTTTGTATCAGATGCAGAACTAATGATGCTTATTTGCTGCAGAGTAAAAGCAGAAATGTGTAACTACAGGCTTGTATGAGTATTTCTAGCAGAAAAGAAATAATATGTATTTTCAGCTTTCATTCTACATAATGCTTGTAGTAGTTCTCCACATATAGCTATAAAGTTTCTGTGCTTTCTCTGGTTTTTAAGTTAAAAGTCCATATGTATGCATACCTTTACTTCATCATGAACATTTAGGCCATGAGAAGTACCTTTCGGCTGTAATTAAAATGAGGAAATATGACTTGAAGCATCAGAGGAGCGTTGGAGGTAAAGGTGACCAACCTGCAGTTCCCAGGGTCCTCCTTCTTGAAGGCAGGAGCCATACTTGCTTTCTTCCAGTTTCAGGAATCTCCTCATGAACAGAATGTAGTTCTATAGTTTAACAGTAATAATAATAATAATAACAACAACAATAATGATAATATTTTGGGAGGTGTGTGTGCTCTGGAAGGAAATGTTTTAAGGAGGGCTACTTTATGAATTTTGGATTTAATTAATTTCTTAGTGTAATACCTACTGAGTTGAGTTTATGGTCTTAACATTTCACAGACATTATAAAGCATGCATTTAACTGAATTTTCAAAACATTTAATTTTTTTATCTTGCCCTGTCTTTAGGGATAAACCTCCTTCTTGGGGATGACTGTTCATTGTTTTTCAGGTTTTCCATAGGCATCCTATTGCGTAGCAAGCGATTTCTGTCTAATTTTAAGTGCTTGCGACGTGGGCACCATTGAGCACCATGTTGTACATGCTTTGGATCTTCTGGTTGCATCAAGTACAATCCTTAGCCCTGACTTTGGGTCCCTGCTTCGGAAGAGGCTCAGGCAGGGCTGCCTCGAGGGCCTGGTCTGTCTTCCATGTGCGGGAGATGGAGCAAGTCTTGCCGTATCTTGTTCGTATTTGTGCTACTGGACTGGAGGCCGGAATTGGCCTGATGTATTTTGGTTTTTGCTCCTCACAATTGCCATTCTACAATGCATTTTTGAACTGAAGTATTTCTGTAGGACTTACAGTACCTGCTCCCTAACAGGATTAGACCTGATTTTCTTCCTGCCTCTCTCATGGTCAAAACAGAGTATTCAAAGACATTTATATTCACTTACTAAAATTGAGACAGGGAAAAATGTTTTCAAAATTCTACAGAAGTAAAACCTTATTCCCTTCTGACGTGTATTTTAGCTGTTTCCAGTTGATGTTTTCCAATTCCCACAACTCTAATCCCACTTAAAAAAAAAGTTTCCTTCTTATTGCAGGAACGGCGGCATCGCCGTTGCCATGCTGGTCAGAAAGCTGCTTCCAGACACGAAGCTTTGCTAATCGGGCGTGAGAGAACGAGGGAAGAGGAGGCGTTGGATCAGGATGCTGGAGTGCATAATTCAGAATATGAAATGTGTGTCCTGGGCTCTGTCGTGGCCATCAACATTTTATGTTAATGAGGACTTCTTGGGACTTCGTTGTTATTGGCATTTTGGAGCAAATGGTGGTCTCTGGTTTGTGCGAATAAGCATTGACTTGGGCTTTTCGTGTTCTGTAAGGTCTAGTCCCCCGCTTCTCTGGCTGAATGGAAGTCGGCTTTGTTGTGGGGGTTCACTGCCGTTCGCAGTCTGTACTTCTTTGTACAGCGAAAACTCTTAAAGATTAACTTGTGTGTTTAGCAACATACAACTCTTCCTCCCGTACGAAAATAAGTTTAATAATGGATTATAACTTTAATAAACATCATAACTATTAAAATAAACTTTCCAAGTATACTGAGCATAAACAGTATAATAAATTTCCTTGCTCAAGGTACCACAGACCCAAGCAGACAAGTATTTTAGGAACTGAAGGCATTGTAGGTTATATGGTGTCATGGTTTAACCTGGCGGGCAGCTAAACACCACACAGCCGTTTGCTCACTCCCCCCCACAGTGGGATGGGGGAGAGAATTGGGGAAAAAAGAAGTAAGATTCGTGGGTTGACTTAAAGACAGTTTAATAGGACAGAAAAGGAAGGGAAAATAATAATGATAATAATAATGATGATGATGATGGTAGAATATACAAGATAAGTGATGCACAATGCAATTGCTCACCACCCGCCCACCGATGCCCAGCCATCCCGAGCAGCGGCCCCCCGGCCAGCTTTCCCCTAGTTTATATGCCGAGCATGACACCATAGGGTATGGAATATCCCTCTGGCCAGTTTGGGGCAGCTGTCCCGGCTGTGCCCCCTCCCAGCGTCTTGCGCACCCCCAGCCTTCTCCGTCGGTAGAGCACGAGAAGCTGAAAAGTCCTTGACGTGTGTAAGCACTGCTTAGCAACAACTAAAACAGCAGTGTGTTATCAACATTATTCTCGTCCTGAATCCAAAACACCAGCACTATAGCAGCTACTGGGAAGAAAATTAACTCTATCCCAGCCGAAACCAGGACATATGGATTATGGGGAAAGATTGATTCTTACTTTTAAGAAGCTACAGAATCTTCTGAAGTAGTGTTGTGTACGTTTGTTATGAATAGACAGTGAGCGGTAATTTTGTTTTTCTCCCTACCTTGACCTCTCTACTAGGCCCTAAAACTACTTTGATTTATGCTGCAGCATAAACCATTTTTTTTTCTTGCTTTCTTATGGAG
>NC_134318.1:42771944-42801944 GCF_964195595.1 Calonectris borealis
GGCTGAGATGGTCAATGCTACCTGATGGCAAACACACGCGTGGTCAGTGCCTGGTACACGGTAATGAACATCCGTGCTTGGCATACCTGAAATTTAGGGATGTTCTCAGCTTGGTGTGCGTGGCATCATTATTTTTACTGATTTAAAAAGTTAGTTCCCTCTGAAAGGAAGTTCAGGTTGCACTCGACAAGGCTGGCGTGGGCTGAAGACTGGGGCAGCAGCACAGACACTAAAATTCGAGTTCAGAGTGCGTAAATCATGTGTTGGGGTAAGCCATCTTTAAATCTGGTTAAGAGAAATTCCTTCTTCCCATATACTTATTTAAATAAACTGGTTTTTAGCATTCAGTGGGTTAGGTCTGTCTTTTCAAGGATTTCGTTCTTTGTTTTGTGTATATACTGTCCGTTGTATTGGTATAGGTGTTGGCCAAACTGATTTTAAAAACAGTCCAATGGCAATTCAAAGTGTTTTTCTCCTGGTTGTCTCCAGAAGCAGGCACTGCTGCCCTGCGAGAGCTGGCAAGAAGCAGAGGAGTAGCGTGGGGGGGATGCGCAGCCTCCCCGCACCCGCAGCACAGAGGGGCCTGGGCTGAGCTGCGCGGCCCCGGCCCGGGGAGCTCGGGGAGGATGGAGCAAATTGCTGAATTGGGTCATCCTTTAACTTCAAGCTGGAGTTTTCAAAGCCAGCGACAGTATTTCTGATTAAAACAATTAAAGTTTTTATTCAGTTTGTTGATTGCAGTATTAGTAATCTGGAAAAGAGATTTGCGATAATAACGTACGGCTTTCTTTTTCTACTGTTAAGGGCTTTATTATTCTGTCCTTGCCAGAAAGCACAGTTTAAGAGCTTGGATTCAAAATTAAATATTACCTCAGTGTTTTAAAATACAATTACAATAACTATCCATTTAGTAGGTTTTTTTTCTTTTACTTTTGACATATGGTCAATATACTTATGCCAGTTATTAAAGACATTATTTTATGCTATGCTAACTATTTAACATATTGCAGCAGCCGTAGTAAATACAGGCTGATGACAAGGGATGTTGAGGAAGCATGTTACGTGAACTGCTTCTTAGGTTAAATTACTATAGTGTCATAGGTAAAGAAAAAAAATCCACCATACTTGATAAGAGAAATTTATATTATTTATATGGAACAGAACAAACCAATTTACAAGAAAGGCACTTAAGTGGGAAGCTTATTTATTAATGAGTGTAGTACACAAGCTAATGGGGTTGTAATGCAGATGCACCTAAAGCTCGGAGGACAGCAGTCTCCAGGCGCCGCTCACCACTTCAAAAGCGAGAGGAGAGAAAGCACACTTGAAAAATATTTCTGCACAATTCGAAACGGAGTTACGTAGAGCAGCTTTGTCTGTCTCTTCTTAGGCAGCAGGATGGTCGGTGAGCATCTCCATCTCTCCTGCCGCAGGACGTCGGTGGAGTTTCAGAAGAGGAATGTGCCAGTGCAGGGCTGTAGTTCACAGCTTTCACTAGATCCCACTTTGCCCTCCACGGGGGCTCGGATGTGGTTGTAAGGTCACATCAGGTCTGCACCCCGGGGCAGCACCTCTGCACGGAGAAGTCCCAAAGCTCCTGGATCCCAGCAGCTGGCATCCAGGGGTTTGCAGGAGAGTGGGAGAAGCGAGAGGCATGCTGAGGCCAAGGTGATCCATGAAGGGGAGAATCTGTTTAAATTACAGTTCTTATATTCAGTCTTTAACAAGCTTCTTTTGAGGTAGCAGTTTATAGACGCTTATTTCAGTTAATTATATCAGCAGTTTTTTGAAACGGTGTTTTTGTTGGTTCTATTGATGTGCCCTACTGTTCTTCCAATCCTGCGATTGGGTTCTGCTTGGTTACCCGACAGAAGAGCTTTCCTCCCCAATTCGGACAATGCAGCGAGTGGCTGCGGCAGAGCGGGCGGTGGGCTGCTCGGGAGGTGCTCCCGGGCGGGGGGGCGGGGGGCTCCCACTGCCTTCAGAGGGCTTCCCGTGGTGGGAAGCTCTGCGCCTGCGGAGCCACCCCGGATACGGCTGCGTGTCTCTCCTCTGCGTGCACGTGCGGAAGTGACCGACATACGCGTGCGATGGAGGTGCGTGTTTGCATGCAAATTTTGCATGTTTGCATGCATGTTTGCAATTACACAAAGAGGTGATCGTGGCACTGTGGTGTGTTGCAAACTGTAAACAAAAAGTGCTGACAAACGATTAAAATGAAAGAAAATACTCCGTATTTTTTGTTCTTCCTGCTGTTGTAGGGTTGTATTTCTGGTTTTGAGGCCTAATTGGCAAGAAGTAAAGCCAATTCTTCATTGGGTAATGCTATTTTAGGAAAGATCCTGCCAATGCATGTGGGAGACAACCTCAAAGCCCTGTAGAAAAGCTTTGGGGAGAGAGAGAGAGTATATTTATTAACTCTGCTGTTTTAATTGGCATGTATTAGCAGTCTTTTCTGAGCGTGCTGTTCTCAGCCTATGTTGACATGAAACTTTGCATGATGAATGCCTGCTAGGAACCCAGATCTTGACAAGTTTCATGATGGTTTCATCTTCTGCCAGTGTTCCTCTGGTTTCTGAGTGTTCATACCTGGTTTAAAAAAAATAAATGAGTACCATTTCTTTGCACTGATGTTAGAAGCTTCACAGTAACATGGGGAGGGTCAAACTGGCCACAGGGGCTTTGTCTGGTGCCTTTGCTGCCATCCTTTCTCCCGTACCGCTGCTTCGGTGTGAAGTGCATCAGAAGGGCCTCATTCACACGATGAAAATATTTTCATAACTCTTGGAAGCAGCTCCAAGGCAGGAGTGTCCACATCTCTGCCCTGATGGGAGGTCCTGCATGTCAGGTGTCAGATGAGCCTACGGTTGGTCCTAACAGGAGATGCTCAGAGGACAGAGACTGCATTACACCCGGTCTGGGAAGTTGGTTTGAAAAATGTCCTGATGAGTTGAATTCTTAAGAGGTTCCTGATTTATCTGCATCTTAATTCATTTTAATAGGCTGGAGTATCTGCAGGTGCTGTTGATTATAATTCTTGGTGCTCACTTTCATCTGGAATTCATGCACTAACGCACGCCAAGGTGGACATCCAAAGTCAGAGCCCAGTTCCAATAATTCAGCCTTAAGTTCTCCTCCTTCAGTTTCCCCGCGCACCAGTGGAGATCAGAGACCTGGGTCTTGCAGTATAAGGGTTGTAATGTGTATTTTAACTGCCTTAGGTTTTTTTTTTTTTAAATCCATGCATAATTGGGATTATATCTATCTTAGATATGTAGAAAAAATGTAAATTTTACTTCAGATACCAGTTAGCAACTGGGTTATTACTATGAGGCAAGCTTCTGAATAGAGGTGGTGGGGTTTATGTACGAGGTGATGCTACGTGGCAGCTGCACAGAGCTGGGAAATAGTGGGGAGAGCTGTGGTGAATACCCTAAAACAGAGGAGCTGAGTGGAGAAGCGAGGGGAGTCTGGTGTGCGGTTTAAGGGTCCCCTGCAGCCAGCCCTAACACAGTTAATTGCCTGTGATAAAACCGACCTCGGAGGTCTGATGGGAGAATTCTTTTATATAAGGAAAAATGTTTTGTAACAATTTCTTGTAAGTGCTAAAATTAACTGACTTTCTTTTAACCTAATTATAGATAGAACTGATGGTATCACCTATGCTTAATGTTGCCTAACATCTGGGTGAGAGTGTGCTGCTGCTTGTAACTTGGCTGAATTTTTGCTTTTTGCTTTAAAGCATTTCCTTTGAAGCATCTGCTTAATTCTTGCTGGTTGAGGGTCTTTTGGGCGTGTGCTTGATTTCCCCCATTCTCAATCTAGAACAGGGTGGTCCTTTCCAACGAGAAGATACACAGAAATTGTTTTTTTTCTTTTTTAGAAAGTCGTTCTGCTGCCAAACCCACTGATTTGAAACAGAAATATTTATGAAGAGGCCACTCTGATACTAGGAGTATTTTTGTTCTCCAAATATGGTCCAGCTGTAGGCCTTTGAAAAGTTTCATTCAGAGAGGGGGGACGGGTCTCGCTGGGGAAGGAGGTCTCTGGGCTGTTTCTGGGGCTGAGCACAAAGGCGATACAACCTCACGGTGCTGGCGAGCACCAGGACTAACTACAGTTTTCTTGACCTGCCTTGAATGACTTCTGCTAGCACAAATGAGGTAGAAAAGTGCAGGATGAAGTCTGGAGAGAACAAGAATTAGTCTGGAAAATATGTGGTTGGGAGACGGGAAGAAAGCAGTACTTGAATTGGTGACCAGCACGGAGGTGGACCATGAAATCCGCTGTGGAGCAGTGAGGTCAGACAACGAGTAGTGCTGAGACGGTCCAAGCAAGGTGAGTGAGGGAGGATGGGCAGGAGGATGGGTGGGGGCCGGGGTAGAAAGAGGGCAGAACATTGAAACTGGGCAAGGTAAGGAGAGGGAAGGAGGTTGGCGTGGAGCGGACAATGAAGCAGGGCTTGGGGCATTGGGACGCACAGCAGAAGATTGAGGTGGATGAAGAACCGTAACTTCTTAGTGGTTGTCCTTGCACCTTACCGTTGTTTTAACAGAGATCTTTGTCCATAATGAGGTACACTTCTCTGAGAAAACAATAAATACGTTCAAGAAAAATAAGCCAAGGCCACACACACGTAGCGCTGTTTTCCTTGAACGTGTTTCATGTGTTCCTAGGAAAGTCCGCCGCTCGCTGATTGCTGTGTTTCCTCCGTGGTCTCACAGTACCGTATCCCAGGGCAAGATCTTGTTTGAAATCTGTGCCTCTCTATATAGGATTCCAATCAAAACTTTAATGGTACAGGGCAGTGAGCAGCATTTAATGACCTTCAGTGATATCACTTGAGTCTTTTGGGCATTGACATTGATTTTCCTTATCTTGGCATGTGAAGACAGGAGTCTTACTCCCTTCTTTAAAGTGTTTGCTGGTACGCACTAGTAGCACAGAATAAGCAGGCAGCGGCTTTGCAGGCATCACGGCTGGCAGCGGCGATGGGCTGCCTGTACTGCTTTCTTAGGCAACCTCGGTTTGGTACCCGAATTTAACATCATTAATTGCAAGAGTCGGAAAAAAGACTGGGCCATTTGGATACCTATGTATTTTACTCAAGAGGTGCATCTATTTATTTGGAATTTGTATTTGATACCCAAATTTTTGTGCCGATGCTTCTTTTTCAGAGTAAAAGAGAGGTACCGTTTTAATGCAGAATTTCTGACCAGTCAGATCCGTAAGAATTTAAATCCTCAATAACAGATAAAAGCAGAATGAAAACATTGCAAAGGTTGTATGACAAGGAATAAGTCTTAGTTCTGAGTTCTTGTACTCTTCCATAAATGCATTGATTTCTTCTTAATAGGTCTTAAAAGGAATTGCGGTGGGGTCGTTCAACACGAATTGGGGTGTTCGTTCTGTTTATTGCAGCTCTCCTCCTTTTTTTAATCTCTTACTACTATCATACAGACACTTCATTTATAAGAAGCTAAATTAAACTATGTAAGGATGTGCTTCTCCATGAATTTTAAACCTAAAAAGCTGCTTTGTTCATTGATTCAGTTGTGGAGAAAAAATGCAACACAGCCATACGGCTATTTGAACTCTTTATTTGCCACGTTTACAATATTAATAACACTGTTTCTAGAAGTTGTCACATCAAGTAAAAGATCTTCATTCCCGACTGTCTTTTGGGGCCAAATTGAGACTGGATGCATGCATTTAATAAATTGTAGTCTCAAGTAGTCATTTTTGTAAATAATTAGCTTCGGTGAAAGAATAAGTTAGCATATTGTATGCATCTAATGTTGCAAATGTACATACAGCAAACTTTCCTATTAATCAACAGTCAAGCACTGTAAGTTGGGTCTCATACATAATGAATTTTTCTTAAACCTCATGGGTTTCATTGATAGAAAAATAAGAGAAAACACAAGTGTAGTAAGCTTTTGAATAAAATTTAACGAGATTGCTCTGCATCCTGTAATCGTTTTGGAATCATTAGAGACCAGATAATTCATCTGCAGTTTTGGGGTGGCTTTAGCCTTCATCTATCAAAGAAAGACTATTTAAATGACATTTAGGTGTTGATAAAATACATTTTTATTTAATTTCACAATGAAGGCTTCAGTAAAAATGCCAGCTAACTCTACATTTATTATGTAAAGAATAATGCTGCATGACTGACTCTCGTTTTAATGTTAATTTTTGTGTTTAATCATTACTGATTCTTCCATTTGAAAAGTAACACGCCAGCTATTTCTCCAAGAAAAAACATGATTTGGTAAGACAAGCCCAGACATCTATAGGTATAGGAAAAGGACAGTCAGCCTTCGCTTTTCAGACAGTGCAACTTTTTATACAGGCCTGAGGTCTGTTGACTTCACGTGTGTGAGCGTTGTGTGGAGAGTTGTCTTCAATCATTTGCTGATAAAATAAGAAAATGCCATTTAAAAAAACCCAGTACCTAACCTTTGAAATTATATTTGCTCCTCATACCTATTTCATGGCAAAAGTTACCATTCAGATCCTAGGAATCAGCAGTGAATTCTCCTGCAAATGTAAAAATTTACTCTGATTTAGGAACTCTTCACAGTTAACTATACTAATGACCCTAAGCCATGGAGATGCTTGATCCACCTGATGTGCCCCAGCTGGCAATGCCTAGGGAATAGTTTAGTGATGGATGCTCACTGCCAGGAGACATCCCAAACCGATGGTAGCTTTGGTCGGTGCAGGAGCGTGTCCGAGAGTCAATATCCCGAGTAGCAGGCACCAGGAGGAAGGGCACGTGCTCACGTGCATGGGCTTGTCCAGTCCTTGGGCTGCAGCATGGCATCTCGTGGGGAAAATGACCCAAGGACCCTTTCTTCTCACGGTCTCAAATCACTTGGAGACTCTCTGCTCCTGTCTGATGCTCCGAGGACTGTTTTGTTCCTCAGGGGACTCACAGAGGGATTATGGCTACATCCTAAACTCTCTCCGAAGTTGCTGGCAGAATCCTCCTGTAATTGGGCAATATTCCCAAAAATGTTCTCCCATAGGCAGATTCCTCCTGTAAGATCCTTTTCCATAAGCCAGATGTCAAAACCGCTTTTATTTTTATTTTTTAACCCTGGCATGAGGGTGAAAGCCATTGAGGAGTCCATCCACATTCCCCCTCTTGTTTGACGTTAAGTAGGTCTGCAGTCTCCACGAAAGCCATGTCTAAATTGCTGTCAGATCGCATCACGCGCTCCGGCCGCCGAGCAGGGCTGCCGGGTCATGTCAGAGCCCATTCGTTATAGCTGGAGTCTGCTGCAGCCACGGGCCTCTGGTCTTTCTCCCGTAACAAGAGGATCAGCGTGACAGCCACATGGAGCTCTTTACGGACAGTCACCAAACACTTGCTTAGGTTGGGCTTCAATTACCCGTGGGACGGCCGCTGAGGGTGGGTCTCCCTGACGTGGTGCAACCTGGGGTCCAGGAGTCCAGGTCCCGCTGATGGGCTCCCTGTTTTGGGAAGGTTTCTGTAATCTCCCCCTGCCACCCCCTTTTTTTTTGTTGTTGTTTTGTATTGTTTCAGGGGAATTTTGAGGGGAAAAAAAGGACCTTTTAATACAAGATACTTGCAGTGTTTTTTTCTTGCTGTTTTACTTCTGTCCCCCTTTCCTCCGTTAATGCATTCCTATCAGGGCCTTTTTCATCCTTACTGGACGTAGGGCGATTTTGATAATTTTTGGACCTCTTTAAGGCCAAAGAAGCTCAAAATACGGAGGAGAAAAAAACACGGATGTGTCCCGCTGGCAGTAATTCTTCCTACTTACCGCAGCCTGGAGGTACTTTTCAAACTGGAGACACTGGGCGTTGTGCTACCCTATAAATGTGCTTGCAGATTTCCAGGGACAAACTGCAATGTTTTCTGTTATAGGTTTAATTAAAATTTGGTGTCTGTGTCTGCCAGGTAGTTCTGTCTCTTTTTCCTGGTTGTAAATCATGAAGCCGTAGGCACTGGGGAGCCTCCGGAGCAGCCCGGGGATGTCGGGGCTCTGTTTCGGAGACGGGTCGTTGCCTTCTGCGCTTTCTTGCCTGCCCACATCTCTGCCCATCACACCTTCTGCAGGCGTTGGGTTTCCTGCTTGGTTTTCCTCCTCTGCACTCTTCTTTCTTCGTCTGTCTGTGTTAGACTCGATGACATGGAATTTTGATGTTGATTCTGATGAAGGCAGGCTAAGAGAAGGGTTTGGTGAGATTTTGTGCCATCTGCATCGTGAAGAGTACAGCTGATGATTGCTTTTACAGCATTCTGGTCATAACAGGATCCAAAAGCCTCTTAATTAGGACCAATTTATTTATATTTTAATATACAATTGGTTTTTAATGATCAAAAGCGCTTATGGTTTTTGCTGAGGGAACACAGTGGAAAAAATTATGGAAGCCCTTAAAAACCATAGAATGGGATGTGGTTGAGTGTCCAAATATGTTTATTTTGTACGCACCTGAAGGTAATAGGCTATTGCAAACCCAGTGATCTTCAGTGCCATGTGTACCATGGTGTCAACACACGGTTCAGTTGGTAACGGCCTGGCAAAGACCCTAATTTCCCTGAGAAGAGATTGGGAAGTTGTATGTAAAAACGTATGTTCCGTATCTTTTTTTTCTATTTATTTTTTTATTTTAGGTCTTTATCCCTGCTGTTATCTGAGTGGAACTGCTGTAGTTATTATAGCGATGTAATAATGAATTATCTGAGTCTACCCACGTGTACCAGTGGCCCTTAGCTGACTGCAGTCTAGGAGGAGTTGCAATTTTTTTTGTGTGCTAGTTGGGGAGCTTTTTTGGTTTGTATCTTAACCAATTTGAAATAAAGGGGACTCTTCATTAGCTCAGCACCTGTAGCAGTCTATAAACCTCCTCTTAGGCAAACCGCTGAGGGTGAGGCAGTTATCCGGGGATAAAACATTCAGGTGTGTGTGGCTACAGACAGTGGAATCGAGCACTGGATGTTATGTTCAACCAATCGATTATATTTAATATTTACAAATATTTTATAAATATACAAATAAATGTTGTGGGAGCTGATACAACATTCTTATAATATTTACCCTAAGGAAGCTGCCAGCTCTTAGCTTTACCCTAAAGAAGTTGCCAGCAGAGCCGTTGTGATATATTCTCTTTATTTTAAATCACACAACTCAAGGTCCATCTTGTAGTGTTTTCATTAAGGTTTATTAAGGACTGACTGAGGCAAAAAGTAGCTCAGAAATAAAATAAATAATTAAAATCATACCAATTGAGAACACGGCTACCCACTGAGGCTTCTCACAGCATTTCTCTGGTTTTCCTAATGGTTAAGCTATTTAGGATGATACTGAAGCCAATCTGCTGCTTACATGTTTATTTTGGAAGCACGTTAGAAACTTCCAGTTCTTGGCAAGTGGTTTGGAAGGAGCCTGTTAAACTGAAACAGGTGGTGTTCTGCTTTCCTCCCCCTCTGCTAAAACCATCTTTTCCTTCATTTCATCCCATGCAAACATAAGAAATCACAGAAGAGACGCGGCTGGGGTGGAACCTCAGGAAGACACCTTTCAGCTGCGTGGAAGCAAGAGCCCGGTGGCTTCCTTAGTTTGTTCAGTCTTAAAAAAGAGCTGTAATGGAAATAAATATGTAGGGTTGCAGTAAGAATGGTGTGGAACAGCTGTCTCTGTGTGAGCTGGAGCAGTAGGGCTGCACCTGGGCTGTGGTGGATTCCTGTGCTGCGACTGACCCTACGTCTCTCTTGGACTTCACCACCACCGAGAGCTGAACGCACAGGCTGGAGATCTGCAGCAGCAGTCGTTCCCTGGCCTGGAAAAAAGTCTCCTTTTGAGAGACATCCAACTTAAAGAAAAGAAAGACATGTATTTTTAGATGTCTGCTTTTACAGCTTAAAACAAGCATGTTTTTTTCTGTTTGAGGAGTATGTCGTTTTAATTAAGCATCACATTGTAAAGCCATGCAGATGAGTCAGTCACTTGCAGCTGAATATCCATTTAACGTCACCACAAAGTTAAGACAGACAACTAACTTACTGCACACATGTTAGAGGCTGGCACGTTAATGCAAACAAAAAAGTTTTCGTTAAAAACAAAAGAAAGCAACCTAAAAACCCTACAGTAATGATTCCTTGTTGACCACGTGGAAATACAAAAACCTCCTCTCTGAATTTTTTGAGATGCCAGGCAACACCCAACACAATTCACTAATGAAAACAAGTGCAATGACAGTCTCCCATGAAAGTGTAAGGGATTCAAATAAGACTACTGCATTTTAAATAAATGCTTATCGTTATTCTAGCCACATTGCAAAAAAAGGTGTTGGTACTTTTTAAGGAAAGATAATGAAATTCTCCAGGGCAAAAGTAAAGCAGTCACATTTCTTACACCTTCTGTTTAGTTTCTTGCGTTTTTAGGTTAATATGCTTATTTTATTTTCCTGTATAAAAGTAAAAATTACATCTTGTTGAATCCCAGGTTTAAGACATAAGCTTTCCAGAGGTAAAGCACAGAACAAATGGCCACTTGGCCGTCACCCTGTGTGCTGCTGGCTCTGCGCTGCTGGTGGCTCCACAGCCTGGAGCAAGTCCCTTCCTCTGGAGATCACCAAGGGCAGGACATTAAAAAAAAAGAGGGTCCCCTTTTTCTTGTTGTTCATTGCTAAAGATCAGGCACAAGTAGTTAATATGACTCTTAGATGGATATTTTTCTCTAACGGTATACAACTAGCTTTTTTCCTGTCCATCCAGACGTTAGAGATGCTCAAAGATCAACACATGGAGTAGGGTGTTCAGAAACCTTCCGAGAAGCCTACCATTGAGCAGAGGAATTTCACACGAGGGGGGAAATTTCCCACGATGTGACTCATCTGCTCTCCCTTTCTTCTTACGAATGTTTTGAGACCACTTTTGCCTTGCTTTTTGAAATGTACGTATGGTTTAGTTGGACCAAAGCATGGCTTTGAGGCCTGAGAAAATCCTTTAAAAGGCAGCTGGTGTTTTAAGTTTAATTTTTAATGACGAGGTAGTTTGTAGGAGTGCTGCTATGCAACTTCGGAAAGAGAAAGGGGAGGAGGGAAGGGAGGGGAGGAGGGCCAGTAAAAGACACCCGTGCATAAGTTATGTTTGTTCTTTTTCTTTATTAATGCTGTCAAATTCCCAGGAATAGTTGTTAGCATTTTTAGCCAAGCAAAATTAATATGAAGATTTTTTTTTTTTTTAAACTTTTTGCCAATTTGAAGCTCTTAGCATGTATATTGGCAAATCCTGTATCCTACAGGAAAAGAAGTCAGTGCATTCTTAGAAAGCAAGGCATTTTCGTCTTGCAAAGCTTTTGATTTCTTGAACAAGATGGAGGTGGCCATGGAGGTGGAAGTGTTGTGAAAGTGGCTGGTGTTGAAGTGGTGGGAGAATGGTCTCACCAAAAACGTCTAGAGATGTTCAGCAGTGGCAAGGCACTGTTCTTAAAAGCGGTAATTAAAAAAATTTAAAAATTAAGACTTATATCCGAACAGTCCTGCCAGGGAAGACCTGGTGGAAGCGAGGAATGTGTATGTGATGGCAGGGGGACCCTCTCCGTGCGTTGGGATGGCTAAGCCTTGCTACGGCACGCAGCAGGTTCCTGCAGCCCTCCCAGCTGCACAGATAGGCAAAGCCGCTGCTGTAATTAACGTCTTCTTGAAGAGATTGATGGACCTGTACTTTGTTCCTTATATTAAATACGGAGCTAATGGCCTGACAGTTACCTTGAGGCTTCAGCGCAGCCCTCAGCAGCCCATGCGCCAGCCTCGCTCGCACCGCACCTCGCCGACGCTGGCGTGCTGCTTCCCACCTGGTTTGGGGGAGAACGGTGGTAGTTTGGTGCCTTTCTGGAGCAGGAGGAAATCACGGTGCCTATCTGCCAGCGCCAGGCTGGGGCGGTCGGAGCAGCGCCGGGAGCCCAGCTGCTGGGGGCTGCTTGCTTGCAGAGCAGCGAGGAGACGAAGTCTTTCGGTTTTATGATGATATTACAGTCCAAATCATTTCCAGACTCCCAAGAATGTGAAACAAGATGATGTGAAAAACATAAGGTTACTGTAGTTTTGAGTGCTTTCTATGCTCTTCTGGATAAATGGAGCAGAAAAGTCTACCAACTTCTCTTTGAGATTTCAAAGGCATTATTACATTCTGTAGTTATTATATTGTCGTAGCTCTAACAATCCACAGTAAAACCGAGCCATATTCTTCTGAGTGTTGTACATGTGCAGAATAATGGATTATCCGTGGTGTCGAGAGCTTGGTTTGAGGTCCATGTCGTAGATGTTCATGCAAAAAGGTTTATGCACAGATTCTCGTACCTTTTTTTAGCAAAGAGATTATTAAATAGCAAAATAACTTAAAGTAAACATCAGTTTTTTGAAGCAAATCGATACTACTTCCCACACGCCAAAAAAAAAAAATTCGAAAGCATTAATTTGGTAAATAAATGGAAAGAGAGAAATAAAATTGCACTTAATTTCTAGCAAAGTGGATCCAAAGCTGATTCTTCATTTTTGTTTTGCCTCTGCTCCAAGCCTGATGGCTCGTGTTCTTGTGCGACTGGAGTATTTTAATTGTCCACCTCTGTGTCCCTCTTCTTCTCTGCCACTTTCTAACAGTAATTATGTGGCCTTCAGTGGTTAACGATTAATCAGAAAATGAATTGGGGCCGGGGGAGATGGCAGGGCCGTTTGATCATGTACCAGGCGAGTGAGGGCTTCGCTTCTGAGAGTAACCCTGAGCCAGCTCCCGCCTGCACATCATTTATCCTGTCCAGAGGCTGGTGTCTGATTACGCCGGCGTCCCGTCGTGTTCGGCTCCACGAGCTGCTGTGGATCAAGCGTGTGAAGGCGTTCGGTCGTTTTGCAAAGGTGCCTTGTGGCAAAAGCAGACCTCGTGTCTTTTATGCCATTATGGGTACATCACACGTTTCATTTTCTTCGGCTTTCTGCTAGGAGGGAACTAACAAAATATTTTCGCTCACTTGCAGCACGCTCGAGCATACTGGGGAATTTGGGTTGGTTTGCTCTTTCCCCATACCTGGGTGGCAGAATTGCTCTGGTTTTCTCTTTTTTCCGTTGCCTCAGGTTCTCGTGTATTTTGATATTTCTACGATTTTCTCTCCTTTCTCCTGCTTTGTGACACATCCAACCCCTCACCAGAAGACTATGCTGTTGACTTTTAGCAGCACACTATTGAGGAACTTCTTGTTCTGGGGTCTGGCTGTATTTCCAGCTGGGGGGAAAAAAGCTGCAATAATCAGAAAACCTTAGGATGGCTCATCAGATATGTGATGAGATAGCTGGATATGAGATATTGCGTAAGATGCTTAAGATTCTGGATGTGAGAAGATCGCTGGTGGGGCTTGCTGTTTTGGCAGTCACCCTTGATGTTGTCTCCTTATCGATCTTCCCATCGTTTCTCTTGGGTGCGTTGCTAATGGGCTCTGTTAGTTTATCGGTACCCTGAAGCCGGTCTCTGCAGTTTTGAGAGACACCCACCACACCGTGATCTCGTAAAGCACCAGGAGGGCACCACCACCCCTTCACCAGCGCTGCTTTGCCTAACTGAAAGCATGCGGGTTGGGAAACACAGCTGGCTATTTGCAAATCCAGTGTTCACATTTTCATTGCTCTCAGACACACGTTGCTCTTCCAGAGGAAAAGAAGAAAAAAGTGGTGAGGGAAGAAGTACATTTTTGTTTGCAGGTGCTTTCTGTTTGCTTGCTTTGCTCTTCAGTATCCTGCAAGCACGAGCTGCCATTGAAAATCAAATGAATTCTCAATTGCTTCCTTCCAATTCAATAAGTGGAAGAAAGCAGAAACCTGCCACCGTCGCTGGAAGGAAACGGGGCAGAGGAGGCGCGGGTTCGGCAGAAAGCCGTTTCCTTTCCTCCTTTCCCCGGGGAAGGTCCCTGGGGGACAGGACTGCACCCTTGGGGGACATGGAGGAGGAGCCTCACCTCCATCCACCCTGGAGGCACAAGGATGCTTCGTCTACCGTGGGCTTGGGTGGTTTTCGTGCTCCCTGACATTTCCCACTTATGCTCGGCATTTTCCTCTCACCAATCTTTTATGATCTTTTTTACAGGTGTAAGCAACCTCGTGTCGTCGTTGCATTTCTAGAGGTGACGAGGATGCATTTTTGTTGTTGCTGTTACGAATCTTCTCACCTTTGTCAGAGCAGAAAAAAGATGGAGGCTCCAGGTTGAATGCTTTTGAGATGATATATTTTTCTGCTAATGTAGGGAGTGTGAATATTCATTTTTATAATTTTTATTACTCTAATTCTACAATTCTCTCTCGCAGCAGGGCAGAGCCCTCGGCCGCTTGCGAGGTGTGCGAAGGCGCGGAGGAGATGACGGAGCCGCTGAAGCAGTGCACGGCCTGGCTGCACGCCTACTTCTGCGAGCCGGCGAGGATGGCGAGCCTGCCCGTGCCGGCCTTCCACCACCCGCTGCTCCGGCGAGGTCTGTGCCGCGGTGCCGCGGGCGCCCGTCCCCTCCCTGCTCCCTGCGGCCGGGGTGGTCCTGGCTCCTGTCTCCCTATGTCAATGTCATTGTCAATGTCTCCCTATGTCTCCCTTGGTCAATGGCAATAAAAATGATGCAGTGCCGCTCCCGAGAATTGCAAGGTTGGGGTAGGAACATACCTGAAGGGCAGTAAGCTTTCCAGTAAGGTGGTTCACTTACGCTAGCTTTTTGCCAGCAGTCGGGGGGTTGAGGCTTAGACGTGTCCGTGTGGATAGACCTGCGCCACAGGAGCACTCGGTGATAGGTTGCGTAAGGTAGCTGTGGTTTCATTCCTCAAAGTTATTGTAGATAATATTTTTATTTTCTTAAACAAAGAACAAGTATTGTTACAAAGTAATTATGGTGCTCATGTATTTAGATAAAAACAGTTTCTCCTTGCCATTCTCTACTTACTGGCTGTGTTCCTGAAGACTTCGTAACAGAAGTCAATCACTTGAAATGAAATAGATCTCATTATTAAAAAAAAAAAAAAAAAATCTCAGAAGTCTGCTTTTTGCAGTGCCTTCTGTTCTGTCCATGAATGTCGTCATTTCCCAGCGAATAAAATCTTCAGTTTAATAGATCTATTTTTTAATTGTATGATATTTCATAATAATATAGCACAAAAAAGGGGCTAGTATTCTCTACCTTACATGAGGTAAGATAGCACTGGTTTTTGTATAAACTCTAAAATATATGTACTACTACTTTTTGTGGGTGAAAGGTCTCTATTAGCTGTCTTTACTGCTAATTGCTGGTTTTATTCAAATTCCTATAAATGGTAGGTTTCTTCTTGCTGTTACACTTCCTTATTCTTAATTAGCTAATGGCAGCTGCAAGTAGAACAACAAAATCAAAATGCAGTTGTTGTGCAGAGCCCTCTGCAGCTGATCAGGCTGTTGCTTTCGGAAGGTGGGAGTCTTAAATTTTGTGGGCTTTGCACAGTACCTTTGTTTTAATGATGAACTTCTGTACTTATTCTTCCGTGTTATGAAAATTCTCAGTGCAACATCTTCCATAGTCAAATTAACGGGGTGGGTACTGAGTATTTTTTAAACTAAGTTGTGTATTGTACTGTCTCCCTCTAATTTTTATACAAACATCATTTTTATCAACTACTAAAAAATTTCATTTAGAAGTTTTAGCGAAACCATCCAATTAACATGTGCAAGAATAAGCACTAATGACATTATGATGTCAAAATTGCCAAAATGTTCATGAAGTATGGCCTTCTAGGTGATTAAATTATCATTTGAGGACTCCCTTTTTTGAACGGGGGTGAAATTAAGACCTGTATTGTGAAAACGTTAGGGTTGGGATGAACGTGAATGGGCAAGGATGGATGGGAAATAGTTACTGCTGCTGTTCCTTCCATCTCTGAATAACATCAGGGGAATTCTGCTTCCCAGATTATCTACCAGAAGATTATAAAAAATTTAAAGTAATGCTTTTACTTTTATTAATTTTCCTAAATTGGCTACTGAATTCTTTTTAGTTAATGAAATTCTTTTGTCTAAGCGCTGCTGATGTTGTTTCAGCTGTTGTTTTGGGGTTTAGCCTGAGCAGTCTTGCCTTGACTTATGGTCAGAGTTGGTTGGGGACTTTGGTCCTTCCCTAGGCAGCAGCCTTCCTGTGCAGGCAACGGGAAGAGACTGAAGATCATTTAAAAGAGGAGAAATTAGTATATTTGTTAATAGGAAGCTCCTCGAGGGAAAGCAATCATCACCCTCTAATTTTTTGGGGGGTGGAAGGAAAGCTCTTCAGCACCCTCCAAGTGCAAAACCCAGCCGAGAGGTGCCTGCGGGGATGGGACGGGACGTGGCCGGTGGCCGTGAGCATTGCTGCCGGGTCTCTCTGCAGCACCCGTGGCTTTGTGAAGGATGCGGCTGGTGGTCCCGCTGGCCGGGCTGGCCGCGTGCTGGGCAGCAGTGGTCCTAATGGGGTTTGACCTTCTGTATGGCAGGTTCGGTGCTGGGGGGGACTGGAGTGGTTTTCTCGTTATAACATGTGCAAGTCCAGGTTTTTTTAATTTAGGTCAGTTGTTTGTTCTTGGACTGCCAGCAGGTGTGCATGTTTTATGGGGGGAGGCACGTACGTAATGGAAATGCTGATGAAGAATTAATTGGCACAAATCACAATGATGTGATAGCATTTCTGTTATTCTCTTACTTTCTCCTAGTAATACTTTCATAAATTAGAAAAAATTGATATTGGAAGGAATGTGGAAATACATGTCAAAAATTTGAACAAACTATTTTTAAAAGTTATTTAGTAGAAAGCTAAGGTAAAAACCGCATTATGGTGGATTACATTGTACATTTCAGTTTATCTGTAAGTCAGAAATGCAGTAATGCTAAATTAGGAGTTTGGTATTTATTTACTTTTTCACATTTACATTTGAAAGTGCCTACTCATTTCTCCAGGCACTTAAAAATGCAGAATAAACACCAGCGAGAGCATGAGGATCCAAAGCCGGGAAGGCTTTTTCTCATCACACGGATTTCCTTACATGTCTCTGTTCATCAGCAGCTCTTCTAACGAATCATCAAAACCTTTGGCCCTTCTTTTCTCCCCTTCCCTGTAAATATGACCACTTATAGTGTGGTTCTTTGATATTAGGTGACTTGAGTTCCATCATCAAGTGCTTTTATGATAAGGACTGATGATTGGATATTTTCTTTCTTAATCAGTGCTTACATCAATTTTTTTTTTTTCTCTGCTAGCATCATCTGAGGACAGGAAGGGTTTTGCGTATGTCAAACACATTAAAGAGGTTCCTCATTTAACAAAAAGGTGTAACGTGCTTTCGGGATGCGCAATTCTCAATTCATGGTCAATTTTCTGCAGCTACTTTTGTGCCAACTATAAAGACATAGTTCCTTGTGGAGAGAAAAATAGTTACAATCAACTCTGAAATGACAAAAGCAGAGAGATTTGCAAATTCAGAAAGTAAAGGTATCTTGCAGGTTGCAGAAAGCCATCTTTCCACCGCGGCAACGCCCGGCTCTGCGTTATCCCAGCGCCCGAGGCAGCGAGCACCGGTAGCTGCTCTCGGTGTTGGGGCTGGGGGTAGATGCGCAGCCCAGCCACCTCCCGGCCTGGAACGCCGCATGGACGGACGGAGGAGCACAGTTGGTGACCACCTGAAGAACATTCAGCTCTATGCTTTACTTTTCCAGGCTTTTAGGGAAGCAAGACACCAGTCCCCCTTCGACCACCGAGCACCTTCCAGCGACCCCTGCACTAGCAGTGAAAATATAATAATAACCGTTCCGTTATGCTGTCGTAATTTGGTTGCCAAGGGCCCAGGCATTACCAAGGCAAAGGCAAGCTGAATTCTGACATTTACTGTTTCGGTGGCTCATCTTGTGTTTCAGATTTTTCTAAAATGCCTTTAATTTTCTAAATCACTATTAAAAGGGGGAAAAGTATTTAAAAGCGCTCTAAATACAAAATTAACCATTCCTCCTCGTAATTCATCTGTGGTAAAGTTTGAACCTGAAGTGCTGATGCTGTAGCAGAGCTTGAGGCAGGCAGGAGAAGTTTGAAGCTGGTTTCTCAACATCTCCAGGAGTTGTCGGCTTACTGGCTGTCCAGTTTAGTCTATGCAATTGAAATGTAATTGAAATGTAATTGAAAAACTGGAATTTTCAACAATTTGTGTTATGGCCAGTGTTCAACGTGGAATTTCATTGAGCAAAGAAAAGGTAGGTTTTTCCCACTTGTCTGTGGCATGACTTCAAGGTGTTACGCCTCAGAAAAAACACTGAACGTTAATAATGGAAAGTGATTAATTGGTCTTAACGTATCATGGTCATTAGCCCTCTTTATATATGAAGAAAAAATATTGACCCTGTTATTGTTTTGAAGCCTATGCATGAGTTGCTTGGTTTGTGGGTCTGTGAAATGGAAGAGGCAGTGTTAGATTGGCCAGTCATGGATTTCCTGACTTTTCTTTATTTGTGCTTTATAACCGTAGTGCTTGAGGTTGCAGAAAGCATTGCAGCCCTGGATGCTGCAGCGAGGAACGGTTGTGTGTTTGCAGACCAGATGGCTCATTAGAGCAACAAGAGCAGAGGAAATTGGAGACGCACAAGAGTTTTCCTTTGCCCTGTGACGAGCAGCAGCCCTGGGGCTCTGCTCTTTGCGTGCCGTGCCATGCCATGCCACCGTCCTCACCGGATGAAGTCCTTCAGCTCTGCAAAACCACACTTTTATATTCTTGAGTCTGGAGTTCCTCAGTTGGGTCCCTGTACCGGAGGCGTAGACCTGAAGCAAAGCTGTGCCTTTCAGCTCAGTCCAGCTCAATCACCCTGTTTCTTCAAAGAAGCTGTGAATTACCGTGCCAGTGCGAGGGAGGAGGGCTCTGCAGGTCTGCAAGTGGCGTTGTCTATGTCGCCTTGCAAACCAAAGGCAGAGAAAAGCTGTGCAAAAAGACAGGAGGAACAACCTGAGGATGGAGACCGCAGAGGTGAGCTTTGCAAGCCAGATTAGTAGCTGAAATTTCCTGTGCGTTATGTATGTTATTCATCCAAGAAGGGATATTGATGAAACACCTCATACATAATGGGAGCAGAGTCTTCAAAGAAACTGGTAGTACCTCCATTCTCCCTTCAAGATGACTTCGCTCCGTACCCAGGCCTGTAATCAATAATTACCTTGTGATTTCCTGGGAGCCTTCTCGTTCAGAAACTCGAACCAAAGCAACGTAGGCTAGTGAACCTGGCGTAGTCCCCGCCAAAGGACGGCAAAGCACGCTGGAAATACCGGTTATGGGCTGAAGAAACTACTCGCTTTCTCACGTCACCGCTGTGGAGTCGGACTCGTCCTCCGTTCCCGTGCTGCACGCTCGCCCGTCCTTCTTGGGGTCTGCAGGTGGTGTTGAATCTGGCCCTCTAGGAAGCACCTATAGGGAAAATCCTTCCATTAATTGCATCTTGATTACTCTTTCACCTTCCTGCCAGGGGCACACAGTAGCACCTCTTTGTTTTACTGGTTTTGCACATTCTAAACTATTTAAAAAAAAAATCTACAGCAAATTAAGAAAGAAAAGTAGATTTTATGCATTTTGGCTGTAACTCGGCAAAGGCCAAAGTATTTTTTTTCCTTTTTGTGGTTGGAATGCTCAAATCACAAGTTTTCTGAAGATTGTGGGGCTGTTAATTTGCTTTCTTCTGAGACGGCAAATTCAACATCCCATGAATGCTTACGGTTAAAAGAAGTGTTTTTAATGACTGTGCTGCTTACCCTAATTACAGTGTGCAGTATATCCTAAGAGTAAATTTTTCTCACATACTATTTAGCCGAAGCCTTTTTCAATATATAAAGATTATTTAAATAAGAAAAGCATTTACAGTATTACGATTAATACAGATCTATTTTCCCCTGCTTTAAATTACTGATTAAAAAAAAAAATCATAAAAATCATTGACTTTGTTGAGATACTGCCTATTAAAGCTAGAAAGTTTGAAGCTTCAGGTGCTGCTTTATGGACGATAGAATAGCAACTCTCTACTCACGTTCAGTGGGAAAGAAATGACTGGTAAAAATGTCATTCTTTAAAACATAAGAATGAGTAAACTACGTTTCAGGAGCCCCAGAAGCAGAGGGGGAAGGTCCGAGGCTCAAAGTGGAGAAGGTATGAAAAAACCTGATCGAAAGAGTAGGAGTAGCTGGAGGACACTCAGGGATGTCAGATGTCCTGGTTGGTCCTGAGGTCACTGCACGGCTTCGTTTCAGGTAACGAAAAAATACGCAACGTTATGTTGGGGTGATTCGCAGCCTTGAGGAGAACAGGAGAAAATGGGAGTTAAGGGTGAGAGCAGGTGAGAAATGGAAAGGGTGAATTTGACCTACGAATTATTTCATTGAGCTGTAGGTAACTTAGGTCGTTAGTAGGAAAAGTAACCATAAGCATTTTAAGTACGTTTTAAACTTAAGAGTTTTCTGCTTTCTCCTAGAATGATGTTTGCATGGTCTTAGCAAGACAGTAAATACTAAAGTGAATGATATCTTCACAATTTTACTGTCTTTATTAACTCGTAATTCTTAAAGTGATGGCCTATGGATATGAGAGACATATCTATAGAGACATATATATGTCTGAGTCCTATGTACTTTTAATTTTCTTCAGTCCTGTGTATGACTTGTAACCTTATTTGCCCTTTTAAAATAAATTGTACTTACTCTTAAATGACTTTTCTAACATGATCTAATATACATAAATCCATACACAATATTTGGAAATACACTTGCTGGCTGGGGCTTAGTAGGATGACAGGCAGCCAAACGGTGCTAAAGCAAGACGAGTGGTTTGGGTTTGTCTGGAACTTTCCTAAGTACTTATTTTCATATTGCGGGTACGGACGTCTTCAGGGGCAGCGTCTTTAGTCAGTCCCGCGGTGATCTTTTTTCTTAGGTGTCGTAAAGTTCAGATTATAAATATCAGATGTTACATCAAGGACCAGTTCCTGTGATTTTCTTCCTTTGTTTTAGATATGTGTGTGTGTATATATATTAAATATATATATTTTATATATTTATTTGTATTTCTATAAATATATATGTATTCATTTATATTTTTTTAATATATATTTATTTAGTTATGCTTCTCTTTTTTATATATATAAAATAAATTGGGTTTGAGTGGCAGGTATGGTGGAGTTGACAGCCCTACCTCACACCAGTGCAGTGAGAATGATGCAGTGACCAAGCCCCAGGCCAGGCGATGCCACTTCATCGATTGCCATATTCAAAGCATAACCATCCTCAATAGGAGAAGCGGCAAACTCAGCCTATAGAAAGACCTCCAGGAGCCAACCTGTCCCAGTATCATCTCTCCATGTTTACTTTAGTTCTAGTAAAAATGGAGAATTCATTAAAATTCAACTGGGATAGTATAAATCCACCAGCATTACCAGGTTGTATCTATATTTTGCAGAATTGAATTGCGCTGTTGGGTAACCTGCTGAGGAGAAGGCAAGGCTTGCCCTTTCCTAGACAAATGCAAAATGTCATTCTTGCCATTTGTTTGTGAAATTCTCTTAATTTTGTTGTAGAGATTCAATTCACTGAAGGAAAAAAGTTGAGAAATGGTTCTGACTTTCCCTTTTTCATTCCTGCAGACATGCAAATACATTTCTATTTAGGCTCTTAGAAAATGTTATTTTAAAGTAATATGAAATAATCTGCTCGAAATCGTTAGTACTTCACATATCTGGACATGGCAGATTCAAGTGCAAAGAGAAGACAAGCTTTCCTATTTCTGTCTGCCAACACAAAATTCAAATTCCAGAGACTGGCGCCTTCTTTTATCACCATTTCATGTGAGAATAGATTTGATAAGCAGAAAGTAACTGTTTTGCTAGACATTTAATGGATTTTTACAATCCAATACTTCCCTACAATTTTGTTCAAACAGAAATCAATCCTCTCCAACCTTCAAAAATGAAAACAACAAAACCAAAACCTAACCCAGTTAATTTTAGGTCTCAAATTCTTTTTCCAGCCCAGTTGGCCCATTGCTTTGTATCAACTATTTGTATCACAAGAAAAACAAACAAACAAACAAAAAAAACCCAAACCAAACAAAAAAAATTCAAGAAGAAATATTTACAACATTCCTGACCCCGTTCATTTGAATTCAGAGCAGAATTCCCATCATTTTCAGTGGAAGCTCGTGTGAGTTTAAGTGTGTGTTAAGGCGTACTCGTTATTTGAGTTCACTGTTCATAGAATCAATTGCCAAATGTAAGCCATTTTTGGCAATTCAGGCCCTGTTAGGTGCAAATGTCCTTTTTGCCGCTGTCCCTGGCACGCTGTCGGGATTTAGGCAAAACCGTTTGGATGTGCTGATTCTGGAGGCGGCAGAGGAACCGTAGCTCCTTGTGGTTCGTGGGGTTTTTGGTGGAGCCTTGCAGAGTAACCGTGGCCTGCGGTGTGACCTTTGAACGTCTAGTATGGGGACAGCCCTGCGTCTGTCCTGTCACGGGGAAGGTAGTGAAAGTGTCGGTTGTTTAAAAAAAAATGCATTGTATTTTCAGTAGGGTAATCCTTTCTTGTCAATGTTCTTGACATTCATTACAGGTAGGCCACAGTTAGAATAAAGGAGCGTTATCTAAATAGTTTATTTTTTAGGTAAGAGTGGATTGAAGATCCACAGCCAACGTTCACCCGTACGATGTCACTGTATGATGGCAAAAATGTACTTGGTCTCAGAGAATTTGGGGATATTGGAGCAAGTCACGGTGACTCTGAAATAGCTGCAGAGATGCGTGGATATTGAAATTATTCCAAAACCAGGCTTCTTTTTCAAAGGGAAAGGTTTGTGTTTGGTGTCTTAGGCTATTTTGTATGAATTCGCCGACCTATGATCAGGATTGCCGTGGTGGGGTGGAAGATGGAAGTGCAGTATCTGCTCTCCCTTTGCCGCTCAACTGATTTGCTTGGAGCAAGGTAACGCAGTCCTGTCTGCGGGTGGACGGTCCACTCCTTTTGTCGAGAAGCTGCCAGGGCTTCATCCAGCAGAAAGCTCTGCCCGTGTTGGGAGTTCACATCCGTATCTTCGCATGTAACTGCAGTTGGACCGCGCTCAGGACAGTTTCACTGTAATCTGCAGCTGTAAAAGCCTCCTGCATGCTTCTTTATAAAGTCAGTATGTTCAAAATCAGATCCTTTCTCCCTCCATGAAATAAAAGGAATAAGTTGACCCTGATATAAGACATATTTCCACCAACCTGGTAACTTTTGACATTGCTGCTTGTATATGAGATTCAGATAAAAAGGTAAGAATTGAAGGTGGAGAAAAACAAATGCCAATGTGGAAAAAAGACTCCTTGTATCTGGAGTCATGTGGCCATCATCTTCACCCGAAGCCCCAGACCTTAGCAACCTGCTAGCATTGCAGACCAGTGAGGAATAAGTTTAATTTAATTCGTTTTTCCTTTGATTTGTTTGCTTGCTCGCCACACGTGCAGCCTCACATAACCTTTGCACCCCAACTTAATAAAAACCTATATAATCAAGATAAAAAGAAAGGATTTTATAAATATAGTCCCCCACACCTATTTTGTTAATGAACTTTTCAGCCAAGTTTACTTAATTCCCGTTATCGATGGAAAATATGGTCAATACTCATATACATTTAACCTGTTCGATATTTCAAAGGTAATGTGCTTAACGTGACTGTTGCTATGGCGAGCATCTTGTTTCTAAATACCATGGTTAATTTTTTTCAGAAAACAAAAATATAGTGGCATTTACGACAGCCTATATGGTAGGGGCACATAGATAAATTCATCTGAGGGAAAGGCATTTTCTAATACAGATACTTTGCTGCTGCTTGTCCTGAGGATGCCCCTTTCTGACCTATTTCCAAGACGCTTTGCCCTGTCTCCTTCTGGAGCTTGTGAACGTGAGAGCTGACCAGTATATTCTGGGAAAAACAAGGACTTGCTTAACTGCAAAAACATACTTTTCACTAGAAATTTGCATCCCACACTCTTCTCAGAATAAAATATGCAAGAACCAACATAAATGGCATACTCTTTTTTTTTTTTTCCTTTCTTTCTTTTTTTCCCCATGAATTGGGCCTTTGATGTTCAAGAGGAGCCAGTATTAAAGGACGTCCCTAGAAGGCTGTAGAAATTGTTCCTATTTATGACAAATGTAAAATAGTACAAATCTAGCTGAATGTGATGGTGTCATTAGTTTGTGAATCGCATCCTTGAAAATAACTGTGGAGGAGCCAAATCGGTTTAAAAGAAGATAACAAAATGGTTTAAGCTACTTAGGTTGAATGCCAATTATATTTTAATATTCAACTGAGCATATTTTACTAAGAAAAAAGGCAGCGTCGACGCATGCATAACTCATTGGCAGCGTCGACCAGCTGTGCCACTCTTCTCTTCGAATCACTTTGTGCATTTTAGTAGCATGGTAATTTAGTAGAGAACTACCTGAGTGATGGCATTTTCAATGAGCAGGTAATCTACAGAGAATTTTTATATGGTTATGAGTTCTGTGCTTCAGCCTGGCAACACAAAAATACATCAAGACCAATTACGGTATCAACTTTCAGCGTGATACCCTTGCCACGCAAGTGCATGTATTTCTGCCCCAGGCATTTCAAATTGCATCTAATTTGAAATCTTTGGGGTTTTAATTAAATTTCAGAATATATGGAATTCTTCATTAGTACCTGCTCTGAATAGCAGATTATACTTCTCTCAGTCTCTCGTTAAAGAAGTAGGCTGTGGTAAATAGCATGTTCAAGAACTGATCATTTGTGGTGCCTGGATATTGGGAACAGAAATAGTGAAATGCAAAATAATATCAAAAAGATTATTAGTCCAGTGAGGGACTCTTGATTTGTATTTTAATGGAATTTTACATTTCTCTTAATGATTTGCAAATTGTCCTCTGATTATAAGATGCATTAAGCTTTTCATTTTAATGGAGAGACACAGCCATTAGCAGAAATTTTTTTCTGTCTTCTTTTTAGAGTGCTTCCCTGCAGCAGATAAATATTGAAACCATTAACACCTTTTGATGTACTTTATAGTGCTGCAGCTTGGACCAATACATGAATGAACGTGGCCTTTTATATTTTAGCACTTTGCTTGAAGCTCGCGGTTGTCGTTACAGGGTGAACAATGACTGAAGCTATATGTTTTGAGGCAAGCAATAAAATGACGTGTATTTCCTTATAATTAATGTTCCAAATGTTTCAGTGAACATCATTCATATTTAATGCAAAAAGAAACAGTAAAGCCAACAGAAGTCGAGATCTGAAATGCAGATTGAGGGTGCTCTGACCTTAACTCTGACCATCCTTTAAGGGAGAAGGGTTGCGGTGTCTCTTCGAGCAGGGTTTGTTACGGATTCGCACACAGCTTCTCAGTGGGGAAGTACACAAACGTATGCTTTGTGGCAGACGCAAGAATGTATGTACGCTCTTCATTTGTCAATCTGAAAGTCAAATTTCCTCCTTGCTTTCAGCTTAACGTGAACCCTTAATGTTGTATAAACACGTTTGTGTCTGTGCCGATTTCATTGGGCTTGGCGGAGGGGCACGGCGTGAGGAAACAGCCTCTTCTTTGTGGCAGGTTGTGAGGCGTGAGGAGTATTTTCCTGATCCTGCAGATAGATGTAGACTAACGGGGCTGTTAGATCAGGTAAATTTATTTACCCGATTTATTTACCTTACTAACTTATTAAAATCCCTGTAATATTCTTTAGGTGCTCGGGAAAAGTGAACCATTCTTTACGAGGTGCCGGAGAGGGGTGTGCTTAAGCAGCTGTGCTCGTTTCCCCCACCCCACCTGCTCTCGCACCCCAAGTAACCCGGCATTTCTGTCCGTGCCCTTGTCGGCGTTCCTCCCCCGGCAGGTGAGCGCTCTGCAAGAACCTCCTCCAAACCGGGTGGTTACTCCAGGGCTGCCTATTAATTCGGCAAATTCTAGTCTCTGAAAAACCATCGGGGGTCACTGGTAGGACTTCGCCTCTGTTTGCTTCCAGGATGTCTGTTTAAATAATTTGGATCTCAGGAATTCAAATTGCAGTTCATTTAGCCGCGCGCTGTGTGTGATGGCACCGTTATCAGTCAAGAGGCTAAGTGACTTCATGAAATCGCACTTTATGTCTTCACAGTTGTTTTGCTGACTGCTTAAATGCATGCGCCTTAAAAAAAAGAAAGAAAAAGAAAAAATCCACTCTAACTTTGAGGTTGAAGCCGGAAGATTCTAGGAATTAATTGCTGCTGCTTTCGTATGTGCCTTGAAAAGACGTTGCATCATTTGTGAATTAGTGTTTGTAAAGTGCTATGTAAGTGTTTAGCTTCATACATTAGATATTTATAATTCAATAATAAATTAATACAAACTAAAAATAAAATCGGTACTTTGATACTGACTTAATTTGTATGCAGTAAGCAAATAGTTACATTTTATTACAGTTAAGCAATTTAATGAATATCATTTTTAACTTGCACATTACAAAGAAACTTACAGAAATCTAAAGAAATTGCTATTCATATTTTAGACAAGTGAAGATCTTATACTTTGTTTGCATCGTGGAGCACATTTGCATTGCATGTTTCATATATTAATTTTCTAGGGCAGGTTATCTTTGGTAACAGGATCTTCACAAAGCAACTGAGGGTGCAGATTTCTTGATCCAGAGTCATTTGGGAGTGGATTTTTCGGGCCATGTTGAAAAATGAAACTGTGAAAACACCTCATCGATGTAATTCTAAGTGGAATTACAGAGGAAAAGCAATTATGCGTGAAGCAGCGAAAACTACAGGAGAGATGATGGAGATCCCAGCCTGCCTCCCCCTGTCACGCCCAGGTCCTCTGCCATCACCCTGCCCGGAGGAGAGCAACCATGCTGACATAACCCAGTGTTAACCGTTGTTCTGGAATGTTATTTCAAAGAAAGAGGTACACAATTACTTTCTCCAAAATAACCTTGCTCGGGGTTGCCCCGTTTCGTGGGTGGATATAGAATTTGTGCATATACTTCCTGGGGCACGGTAGTGAGTCCTCCTGGACTGTGCTGCAGACCACGGTGCAGTAGCCTAACAGGGGAGACGTGTCGGTGCTTGTGAGATGATACAACAAATTCCAGTTTGTAGGATGAGTTTTACACAAGGTGATATCAAAATCCATGTATTTATTCCCATTTACGTCACAGGAGCATGTTGGAGCCCTGAGATGTGGGACGTATGCATGAAGTTCAGAGCCCACAGTTTCACGCTTACTTCGTGGTGGTTCTAGGTTGTGTCTGTGTGTGAAAGGAGGGCTGGGGGGATTCGAGCTCCTTGTTTGGGTTTGTCACTTTATTTCTCCAAAGCTGCCCAATTTGTAGGTCATCGGCACTCCCAGGTTTAGTTTTAAACCTGATGATCCTGAGCCAAGACCTCGAACCAAAGGTCGTGATGAGTTTGAGATTTTGATGTTAGTAAACTAATTTATAGGTATAAATTGGAAATCGTGCTTTATCAACACATGTGAGTGGTTGAATGCTTTTTCTTCACCTTGTATTTTAAGTTCATTAATTAATACTGGAATGACACTTCTAGCATATCCATAAATCTTCTGAAGTTTTCTGCAGAACCTCCCTGCCCATTCAAGTCTAACTATAACCAGATGGTCCTGCCTACCCTTCCGAAATCCCAGCGTAATTAGGAAACTACATCTCCTCTGATTTATTTAGGACCTGTGGGCAGGTTTGTGTGTCTCGTTAACAGGACGAGTCAGGGGAAGAGCTGGATCGTAGCAGCACCTGGGAGGCTGCATTTTGTTGAGTTCCAACAATGCAGATTGAGGTAAACTGAGTTTAATTTTTGTTTTTTCTCTGGAGGAGAGGAGTAACCTTCACAGGCCTGGCATCAGCCGCGGTGCTTCAACAGGCAATAATGAGAACTCCAAGAAATGGGAAAAAAGAGGGTTGAGATGGGACCAGAAGTTCCACTTCAGTGTGTGCCTGCAGTAATTTCTCCATTTTAAGTCAGATGATGGCCAGTCGCGGTCTCTTGTCACACATGGCCCTTCAGCAGGGATTGTTATTGCCGTGTGAGAGCAGAGTTCAGTTCCCAAGCTCAGTCTGCAAATTGCAGCTGATGAGGAGAATTTAGAAGACACCCAGGTAAAGTTCTTGGCGAGTACCAGCTCTCTGACAAAGTGAAATAGAGACAAGTCCCTCATTTATTTCTATCTTGAATGGAAAAATACAAATTTAATTTTCTGGCCCAGTCACTTAGAAATTGCAGCAGAGCTCGTGCGTGGTATCTCTGGAAGAACTATTCTGTGTCCTTTGCAGAACAGGTATGGCATTAAATACCGATAAAATATGAAAAGATAACCTGAGTTTGAAGTGAATGAGATAGTGGTTGGTGTTTCTCAATTGCTCTGCTCTGCAGGTGTCTTATATATATGTTTATAGTATTTCTTTTGTGTATTAAAAATATTCACAAAGTCATCAAAAAGTTATTTTTATGTACATTGCACAGTTATTCCCTGCTCCCAAAATTGCCGTATTTGAAACAAAACAAAAATATTTGCTCCTAGAATGAGATTTTGAATGGCAAGTATAAGCCTGGAGCAGATTCCTCTCCCTGATCATTAAACCTGTAGGTACGGCATTGTAGAAATACCAACAGGTCTTTGTCGGTGCCTCAGCACGGAGGCGGCTGCAGACTCGGGACGCTTGTCTTGGTCTCTGGCTGCTCGCCTTAAATCTCTGCTGTGCTCCCGTGCACTGCCCACAGCACTGTAAAAACGCAAAGGTATGAGTTAGACATCTCCAAACCAAAATGTTGAGCGTTTTGCTAATTGTAAGCCACTGGCATTCATACGCACAGTGATTCATGGAAGTCTCGATATCTTGGCTCTGCTGCGTGGAGCCTGCGGGAAGAGCCTGTCGGTGGGGTCCTGCCGCGCGGACGCGGGCTGAGGCTGGTGCCTCGTGTCAGCGCTCAGGTAGGAGAGGAAACTAAAAATATATAAAAGCAGAATTTTCTCTTAAAACAACAGTATTAAACAGTCATTTTCTGTGCACCGTGGCATTTCCTACTTCCTGAAGCAGCATATTACCACTTCAAATATACCAAATTGTTGCTTTTTATTGGCCACATATTTGACCTGGCAGGTGGGCATCGATGGCAAGCCTTAACGCTGTGCGAGCTACGATTTATACCATTTATTTTTAATGTACCCTGAAAGGGGATACTCAGAGTATTTCTGCCAATGCACAAACGTGAGAGTTTTGGAGGAACCCCAGAGGAGCTCCCAGCTGAACACAGGGAGACGTCCCGGGCTGAAAAGGCTCTGCCTCTCCCCGGTGCGTGAATAAACTCCCCGATAACTTGGTCCTGTTTGTAAAGCATCCGAAAGATGCATGATGCGGGATTTCGGAAAGCGCAATTTTTGTCGGTGCTGTAATCCCAGTCTTCCACGGGAGAGGAGTACAGAACAACCGCGGCCGGTGCTGACTCTCCTAGCTATATTTTTGTGGGACTTTGCTCTTTCTTCCCCTTCCGCTGGTCTTAACACACCGCTTCCCAGAGGCGGAATGCCCAAGCTCGCAGAGAGGCCTCCCCCGGCTGGACAAACACACCTTTCAGCTTCCCCTCTCTGCTTCAGGAACAAATACCGCTTGTAAGGCCAAGCGTGGTCAGGATTGCTGCACTTCTGCTATGTAGGTCTCTGCGTTTCCAATAGGCATTCACTTGCCAGCTTGTGTGATATCAAATCAACGTTAGAATGTTCTCTCCCCACTTCCATCTTGAAGGAGAAGGACAGGAGTAATTTGGATGAGTTGTTGTGATGCTGCAAACTTGGTTACGTGACGGACTGAACTTCGACTATAGCACCAGTATTGTATTTTAGTCTCATTTATCAACACCTCCAGCATCTCGTAAGTGGATTTTTAATGTGGTTATAAACACACAAGGCTTTATCTGAGAAAA
>NC_134318.1:42806944-42866944 GCF_964195595.1 Calonectris borealis
TGCGCAAAAAATGGGTCAGAATATCAGTAACCGCTCGAGTAAAACACCCACTGACTTCCAGGGAGTTTAACCTGCAGAAATACTGCTGGATGAGGTCCAGGGAGAGTTGCTTGCTTCTAAGGATAGAATTTGGCCCCGCAACCCCTTCAGCAGTCTGAAGGGAACTGCATTTAAAACTGTGTTAAACTACAGATCAGAAACAGCTCCCATTAATTGGGTTTTAACATAGCTCGGCCACTTAATGTGAGCCAATCTGAACATTATATATATTAAAAGAAAGCATATCGGTACATTTTTCACTTAAGTGATACAGATAAATAGTATGTTTATAAGTTATAGATGTGTGTGTATTTTATTATATTACATATTGCAAACACATGCGTGCATAGGCAATACATAAAAGCGTTACAAAAGCGCTCCCCTAGCCCACCTTTCTGTACTGCTCAGAAAGGGGAACTTCGTGACCTGTGGGAGAGCACGGGAGAACACCTGAGCCACATTATCAAATGCTCTAGTGTACTCTAATGGTTTTAATTTGGACTGCCTACTACTTAACGAACTGGTTTTTGAATTTCATTTCATTCATGCAACTGTATCTGCCGAGCAGTACTCAGAAGGTAGCAGAGGAGATGGTGCAGGGCTCGCGCTGGGTCAGAAACGGGCACTGCAGGGTCTGCTGCACGGATGATGTTCACCAAAGGCGCTGCGGTGGAGGGGGCAGTTAGCTTCAGCTGTTGTCAGCGCTACGTTCTGGGTTGGTTTGGGGTTTTGAATTTTTGAACGCTTAATGTGACATCTGCTTGAATGGTTGCTAGTTCTGTAGTCGGAATGCACTGCAGCTGACCTTAATTTATCTACAGATAAACATAGAATGAATGTAGAATGTTTTCTCTACTGGGGAAAAACGCGACGTTTCCAAGGATTATCACTCCTTTAGTTGTGCCACTGCAATATGCACTAGAAACACCGCTTCGTTGTTGTGATCCATGGTATAGGGGTATGCTGGTGAGAAATAATAAAGGAAATAGATAAAAACATTTAAAAGTGTGATATGTCTGTCCGTGACAGTCCAGTGGCTCTGCCCCGCAGAGGGTGGCACTGAGCACCCACCTCTTACACGGTGGGGAATCAACTGAGGTCCAGCTCGTCTCGGCTGGCAATACCGTGGGGTCAGACCTGGGTGATATGGAAGAGATGTTTCAGGTATAAACACGAATTTAGCTAATTAAATGCAACCATAAATAGGACAGAGCATGGGAAACTATTGCATGAGTCGTCTGAACGGTGCAATTGTAGAGTGGTGGTGGGAAAGGATGGATGTGGTAGTTACCACGCACAAACACTGGTTTGTTTTGGAGTGGTGGGAGGAGACCTCAGCTGGAGTCAAGGCTGGGCAAAGATACAGTAGGCACCCTGGGCGAACTACTAGTGCAAGCTCGGAAGATGAACGTTGGGAGAAGTAGGTGCGCAGGGTGTTGTATGTCTGTGCTCAATAGCAGACCTGATGAGCGTGTGAGTTTTATTCTGCAAGGAAGTTTTTGACAAAAATGTTTAAAAAAAAAAACTTTTAGGCTGATGCTTTTGAGGCAGGAGATTTCCTTTAGATCTGTGTCTTGTAAATGGAATTGCCATGTTTTTAACTGATGAATTTTTGTCTAACTCTATATCCAAAATAACAGGCACAGAGGTGCTCTCACAGGTCTTGGACTAGCTAGAGGTGGAATTCGGGTAAATACTTGTCTAATCCCTCCATTATTTATCTGTATGAAATATGATTTTGTTGGAACTTTTGCCACTTTCATTTTTATAAATACATTTTTTACTATAAAGTGGATGATGAATTATATAAAATATAATATATATTTTATTAATTAAATATATATAATTAAATATATGTTTATAATGTATAAAATATAAAATAATTAGATTCTTTTTGCATCTTCATTCATAAAGCTCGGTCATTCAGAATGGCCAAGGTCTGCTTTGGTTCGGCTATTTAAGCAATCATAAAGGTAAAGTTTAACTTCATTATTTTCAGTTAGGCACATTCTGTCTTTATAATATATCAATATCACGCATGCAGACAGCAGCAATTAAAGTTCATAGTCTTTTGTCAATGATTTTGGCAAGATGGTTGCAGCACCCCGATTTTAAACAATCCTTCGTCTCTGTTGCAGTGAGATGTTTGGGCTATTTTACAGGATACGGTATCACTGTACTGTCTAATCTATATTCCCAGTAATCCTTTAATAGCAACTAATAATTGCATTTTTTACCATGGAGTACCAATGGTCAGGGACTTGCAGCCATTGTAAAAGGGAAGAAAAGCATTTCTTGATCTGCCTCGTAACAAGAGCAAAATATAATTCAACAGTTAAGAGGCTTAGATGAGCATTTCTCTCTTTCACATACCGCTTGTGAGTCCAGTCTAGGGTAGGGTAGCACTGATTGTTAGTATTCAGATTGTTTAGGTGACATGCTTAATATGGCTTTAACTGCCTACTTAATCGCGAAGGAGGTTCAAAATTGCTAAAAATTAGCACTCTTGCTTGCATTAAGTGTTTACATAGTTGCCTGTTGTCAGTAGAAGTTCTTCAGTTTGAATATGAGTCTGTTCTTCCGAGGTCCAAGAGCCAAGTTAAGTTTTCTGCTGCTGCTTTGTGGACAAATTGGAGTATTTTTGAAGTATTATGCTTGATATTTTACCAATAGTAAGTGAAAGCGTAAAAACAAACAAAAAAGTTGTCTATGTAGTACCCCAGACAGGCTGCAAAAAAGATGGTGAGAAGGGGTGAGTGTTTATAGCTGTGTCTTTGCATTTGCAAAAACCCTTGGGGGGGGCGGAACACAACAGAAAAACTACCATTCCCAGCAATCAGTGTGGAGGAGAAGGTCTGTCTTTAATCCCTCTTGATCAAAGGGATTAAAAAGGATGTAAAACCAGGCTGTGTATCTTTTGAACCTCTCTTGCCCCAAGAACTAAGCGAGGAGGCGCAGCGGGGCAGGAAGGGACCGAGCGGGTGACTCTGCTCTTCGCCTGCCCCGGGGCTGAGCCCCTCACGGGTGCCACGGTACGTGCTCTGGCAGCGCGTTATTAGGTAGTAGCCCATGACTTCACTTCTTTGTACTAATTGCCACCTCCAATTACACTGTTAAAAGTTATGATACGGCTGGTGTTAAACTTGATTTTCATTCTGTTATCCCCGTGGATGTAACGTGTTTATATGGAGAATTAAAGTCTGGTGGGCTGTCGTGAGTGACCTCTGAAGCATTTAGGTGTTAACAGCAAGTTCAGGGTAAGTCCCTCTTTTTAGGGGTTATAACTTACCTGTAAATATTAATTTCAGATCAGTCCCGACACATCCACTCTTGGGGGGATGGTGCATTGCCTTGCCGATTTACCACGCAGTTGGCAGGGCTGATGTTGAGGTGCAAGTATGAGGTGTTTGACCAGCGAGTAATGCAACGGTGATGTCTGTCGGAGGAAAACATCCAAGACGTCATTCCTCCATCGCCTGTCGTTAGGCGGGGGTTGTTCAGCCTGGGAAGAGGAGGCTCCGGGGAGACCTCATTGCGGCCTATCGGGACTTAAAGGGGGCTTTAAGAAAGATGGGGACAGACTTTTTAGCAGGGCCTGTTGCGACAGGAGAAGGGGGAATGGTTTTAAACTAAAAGAGGGTAGATTCAGGCTAGATATAAGGAAGAAATTTTTTACAACGAGGGTGGTGAGACACTGGCACAGGTTGCCCAGAGAGGTGGTAGATGCCCCATCCCAGAGAGCATTCAAGGTCAGGTTGGACGGGGCTCTGAGCAACCTGATCTGGTGGGAGATGTCCCTGCCCACGGCAGGGGGGTTGGACTAGATGACCTTTAAAGGTCCCTTCCAACCCAAGCTATTCTATGATTCTTTGAAACCTCCCAACTACCTTTGTGGTCCCTGGGTGCCAGGGGCACGGCAGCTGGAGGTGGGAACGGGTCCTCAGGGCTGTGGAGAATTGGAAATCCAACTCAGTCACAGGTCTCTCCCTTCCCCATCCTTCAGTCCACCTTCAATCCCGCCTTCCTGGGGCAGCTCCAGCCCCCAGTGGGAACTGAAGTGTGCATTTTCATGTAAAACCTGACAAATTATTGATCGCTTAAATGAGAAATAGCATCCAGCAACACGAGTTGCTCCGTGTTGGCCATAAGACGTGTTGGCCATAAGACTCCTTGGCAAGAGCGCAGTCCAGAGCCCGGTCACCCGCAGGGAGTGGTTTTGCCGACAGCAGCGCGGTGCGCGCTGTAGGTGGGTGCAGAGGAAGGAGAAGACCTCTGATGTTGATGTTCATACGATGTGGTTCAGTTCAGCCATGGCTCTGCTGGCATCTGCCTCTCCGGGATGGCGCGGGCATCCTCGGCTCCCGGAGGTATGAAGTGTTTTCATGTAACGAGAGAATTTGTGTGTGTTAATTTTTATGTGCGTATTTTACAGCACTTCATAATGATATTTAACAGCATAAAATGTTGGCACACACTGAAAATTGGTGAAAGTTCAGCCATCTAATTTGGGCAGGTTATGCTTACAGGCGCTCACACTTGCAGACAGTTTAATAACAGTATTTGGCACTGTCTCTTAGAGCTGCTTAAACTAATTAATGCATTTGCTCCCTACAGGATGAAATTGAGTTTTCAGATACATTTATAAAATGATGTGCATGATTGCTAAATATTTCATTCTTTTGAACTATAACTTCGAGTGTTTTATGTGGGTGCGGAGACAGTATATATTCTCCCATGAAAAATGTACAGTGGCTCTGGAAAGAGGATAATCTCTGCCCCTGCTTGTCAGAAGAGGATCATCTCTGTCCCTCATTTAGCATGTTAAAAGGTACTCAATAATTTGGGCATCACTTGGAGCTATTGCTGGGCGGGCTCTGGAGCTGCCCCGTCCTCCCGCGACCGCTCGGTGCTCCAGCGCAGGCTGCACCCGCTTCTCCCCTTATTCCTACAGGTCCGTCACGTCCCAGCCCGCCGCCTCCCCTGCCAAAAATAAGAGCAAAAAAGGGGATTTTTTGGACTCGGGCCCCGGCGTCGGGCAGTCACTGTGTTTCATTGATTTAAAAGATGACACCAGGCAATAATTCCCTGAGACCCCTGAGCAGGCGAGGTTAACGCTAATCTGGCCGGCTTAAAAAGAAGGTTAAAAAAATAATAAGTAACAATTTGATTTGAAATAAACCTTTCTGAAGAAATCACAGTAAACAAAATCTGTTTGCCTAAGGAAACCCTCCTAGCAATCAGCTAGTAACACAACTGCTTGTGCTAATGAACCCAAAGCTGTTAATGTGGTTTCTTCAGTTAAATTGATTCATGAATTTTGAAGAGAACATTATCTAATGAATTTTCTTTGAATAGAAAGCAATTAAAAGGACAAATCAGTCTGATTAACCCCAAAGTCACCCTACTGCCACAAATGGTGTACAGTTTGAAATTATATCATAAAAAACTGGAGCAGATTTGCTATCTCTTTGCCCTCTACTAATCCATGTAAATTAATGAACAACAAAGTTAATTTCTTTGATGACCCTTTTCTCGTATCACCTGGATTATGCTGATGTTTAATTTGCTTAATGTTATAATAAAGACTAAACAGATTTTTTTCAATGAAGTGATTATCATTCCTTTCAGTTAAGAAGTGATTTTTATTATTTAACACACACATAATGGTGTATGGGTTTCCTTTAAGAACAAAATCACATTTTGCTATGTTCCAATGTAACATAATCAATGTATTTTTGACAACTAAAGAAAGAAAATGTTTTTAATCTGTTTGTTTCTTTGCCAAAGCAGGAGACTGAAGCGCTCAGCTGGGGGAAGGGGTCTCTTTTCCTATCTTTTTTCTTTTTTTTTTATTCGCCAGCTCACTCCTCTCAGTAAGTTATTCACTAGTTAGATCTTCAAAGCTTTTACAAGTGCCGTGGAAGAGCAATAGCTGTTCAACCCAACTAAAATCCGAATGCGGCTATCAGTTTTCCTTTTGCAAAATAATCCTGGCTTGGGAAGGTAAAACCCTGAGATGCAGAAGAAAGCTGGTCCTAATGCATTTGCTTATTCATTATTTCAGCAATTGGAACACTTAGAAGCAATTTGCTGGTGAATTAAAATTAAAATAATGGAAGATACATTATTTTTTTTTTCAGAGCCCTGTATCATTAAGGATGTGCCATACATTCAAGGTCACAGCTAGTCCTTACATTTTGTAATGTCTGCAATGCTGAGCAGTAGCTTGGGGGTCTCGACTATAAAATGCAGTCAGCCAGGATAATACCGAGTCCGCTGGCTCTAGGGCTTCTTCTGCCGCGTGTCCCAGCTGAAGTTGGAAATTAGCTGGAGATGCGAGGGCTTTGTAAAATAGGTAGAGCCAGTTATTTCTTCCTTTTTTAATTTGACTCTATGCTAATTTATGCTCTGCCAATTTAATGGAAAAAACACATTGTATGAGTTAACAGGATAATTGTACTTGAAGCAAATTAAAAATATAGGAAAATCAAAGCCTTAAATCCTTTTTTATAGTGATCGGTTACTTGAAGCGCTCTTTCTAATAATCATGTATTTAAATGTAGTAATATAGGATACAATAACAGGACAGTACATCGGGGCTGTTTAGATTTAAATTAGAAAGCTGCTATTGAGACTCTGCTCTGCGTTGGGTTTTTTGAGTATTTCATCCTGTTTTTTTCAGCCACGCATACGAACAGTACTGACTTCGTCTTCTTTGCAGATTCGTTCACCAGCCAAGTGTTGTGGACCCTGTTGAGAGACGTGAAGTTTGGAGAGGCCGTTTCCTACAAGCAATTAGCAGACCTCGCAGGCAACAGCAGAGCGGCGAGAGCGGTGGGAGGAGCGATGAGGAGCAACCCTGTAAGTTCACGTCAACTTTTAAATAAAGTTGATGGAAGATGGTGGATTTAGAGAGCTTTGCAGGCTAAATGTCATTAGATTAAATTTATCTGCTATGAAAACTGGTCGACCATGAGTAATAAGGTCAGTAAGTGTTTTTAATCAGCAATAATGCACAACCCAGTTTAATGTGATTTATTCCCTACCATTTATGCCATTAGATTTGAAAAAGAAACATTGCGCTTCCTTTAATTCATCAGCCTCTACACATTTTGTTGTTCTCAAACTTTCTTATCTATTCTTAGGTGAGGGAGGTCTTTTATCCCCTGACATGGACCTCGTTTTGACAGGGTGTGAGTAGCTTTGGTTGTGTTAACAGCAGTCCATTCTCTCTGGCATGGATATGTTTCTGAAAATGTGGAAGAAGAGGGATTTTAAATCATGTAGGTACACGTTTGAATCAAATCCCTAATTACCAATATGGTTCTTTCCCCACGCGCTCCAAACCAGCTGTAAATGGCGTTTCTCCATTAGATATAGGTGAGTTGCCTGAATTTGAACCAGCTGGAGGGAGTAGCGCTCTAGGTTAGTCCTGTGGATTTTGGAAAAACGGTATGTTGTAATACTTGGCCTCTTCGTCTGTCTTCCCAGTAATTATCTTTCCCTTTTAGTTGTCCAGGTTTAGATTTCCAGATGTATTTATGCACCTGAATCACGCTGACTGGCGTGGGACTGGTGCTGCAGCCTGCAGCCGACTGGTTCCTGTCCAAAGGAGAGGAAAAGCTGGTAAAGAGAACGCTGCTGTATCTGTCTTTACACATTCATTCCCTTGCTACTTGCCTTTAAAAAAAAAACAACTTTGATTTCTATTAATATCGTTGTGGCCTTTTTGGCCATTCTTCAACATATTTTCCCTCATTACCACTTGCCCTGAGCAACATGTGTCTTTCCATACCTGAATTCCTCTCCTTTTCGCCAGCGCTATACCTGCCATAATCTTTGACCTCCTGTGTTGTTTTTACATTCAGTCCCTTCAGTATTTTCTTTAATAAGGTACATATGAGACCGCAACGTGTAGTTGCAAAGTCGGTTAGAAAATCTGTTTTCATAAGAGCTGGTGGCTTTACATATAGAAATAATAAAGGTGAGGGGGTTTTGCAGTGCCACATATTATCTTTATATTTCACCTCATTCATAAAATCAACCTGCATATTATGCATAGTCAACCTGCATATTATGGCTCATAGGTCTGAAGGACCCTGTAAAGATTTATATGGGAAATATGAGAAACATAGTGAATAGGTGCTCCCATTGAAGTACAAAAGGACTATGTGTGTGTTTGCATGTGGAATATGCATGAAATTACAAATTAACTACAGGAGATGTCTAGTAATAAAAATGTGTTTTGCAATGGGCAGGGCTCTCATTACAGCACTGATTTTTTTTTTTTTTTTACATCAGCTTTCTATTATGAAATATTGGGGTGGTATTACATTAATATAACTCTTTTTCCCTAAAGCTATACATTATTATCTGTAATATGCTTAAAAATTTTCTGCTGAGGACAGAAAACACTGCAGACGTAGTATGGGATGGGAAATAACAATAATAAGGTAGGACCCCATTTAAAAAAAATTGCAGTAGCTTTGCTGTATATTTTCAGAACTATTTTCATCCTTCCTCACAGGGGAAAAAGCAGGAATTTTCACACCACAACCTGCTGTTACCGCTACTTTGGATGCTGCTGCTCCACTGCAGCCTGAGGGCAAAGCTGGGTACATTTCTAGGCGATAGCAATTACATATCCTTTTGCACAACACTATATTGTTATTATTTGAGAGCTGTTTCCTGTAGGTTTGCATTGTATTGCCTTATCTTAATGTACACCATATTATATTGGAAAGCATTCCATCATATTAAAATAGTTTGTATTGTCAAGTACAATACAGTGTATTGACGAAATGTAGCTTTATACTGCTTATATGAACTGTTTCATAGGAAAATCTGATATACACTTAAAATATCAGGGTGTACTTCTTTACTGAGCTTAGAAGCTTAAAGCCATTAGACATTATGTGAGTTTCTGTGTGTGCTACCTGCATAGAATTGTAGGATACCCATGAACATTGTACATGTATAAACACACTTGCAGTCTGTTTATCAGATGAGATATTGAGCTTTGAATCTAACTAAACAGTTCATTAAACTGAACACGTCAGCTGAACTGCAGCATCATTAACGTATCAGCGCAGAATGCGAAGAGCTGTGGTGTTAACAACTGCTACACCTGCAACCCGAGCTTTAGGATATAAATACTGGTTTTGAGGAGCAATTGCTTCGAAATTGTTGCAGAAATGTGATGTTTTGTTAAGCAGCAGATCAGTGATTTTGGTTCGCAGGAGAGAAGCTGAAACTAGCGAATGCTTTTAGTGCGAATGTGAAATAAAAGTGAATACTTCTATTAATGATTGCTGCAGAAGCTATGCAAAATAGCAAAATCATAATATGTTTGCACCTTGAGATGCTTCCTATGATTAAAGGACTAAATTGCAAACATGATGACTAAATCATAAACGTGATTTAATGAGGGTAGTAATAACAGTAAAAATGAGCGTTTGAAATAAACCCGAGCCTGGCATTGCTTTGTTACTCAAATGTGTTGATAAAATTGCATCTCTCACCTTTTTCCACAAAACACAGAACATTTCTCCCTTCTACGAATCAGGGCTTGGTCTTTAATTTTGGTAGTGCGCATTCCACAGGTTTCCCTTTGTAGTTGGGTTGCTTCACATAATTCATACGATGACCTTCAACTTTATGAGAAGGTGGAATAGGTGCCAGCAGCAGCTGAACGATGCGACATCTTTGCCTCAATTTATGCCAAGGACATGGTGGGGATGGCTCACCTTTTGCAAGAGAAACTTCAAATAGTTTACTGCGGTTCGCATTGATTGCGAGGTCTGTGGTCCTCAAAGGGAACCCATAAAGTTCAATTAAAAATCTCATTAGACTAGTATAGGAGGATCAAAAAGAAATCACAGAGACTCATGGGAAATGGCGAATGTTGGGCTGATTAGTCCAAGGCCATCCTAAATGACTGTTCTGTGCCTTAAATAAGACGTCTGCAGCGGTCTCTTAACAGCAGCCATGGCTGCATACGTCAGTTTTTATATTCTCTCCGATTGTGTTATTGTTTAGCTGAAGCCCAGCTCAGTGTACCTCTCCATGCTAATATCCATCTATCCCAAGTCAAGGATATTGTTCAGCCAAAATGTTTTAGACATCGGAGATTGGAAGGAGTAATCGTGCATTTATGAGAAGATGGTGAAGGATGGATTTGAGACGTTGCGGACACGTAAAACTGCTTGTGCATTAATTCCTTGGGTGGCTGGCAATGACCCGGGACCCACGCTGGGTCCCGTTACGGTATTTGTTTCTGTCGGGGAAGAGGGGGAGAAAAAGCAATAGGACATGAGCAAACTGAGAGATTATATTTTGCGAAGTGTGATTCTTGTTGTACGTGGTAACTTGGTATTTCAGCTGTTTCCATTTCGGCCTGGCTGATCTGGTTTTGACAGTTTGGCAGGTTCTGGAGGTCTCCAGCCCGTCAGCAGTGTAACGGGACCCTCAGGTTTCCGTGGCCACAAATTGAAAACCCTTAACGAGCGGCACGCCGCGGCGGAGCACCGCTCCGCTCCATCCTCAGACGGAATTTGCTAAATGCAATTCAAAGGCGATCGATACCTTGTGCAGGGAGTTTTTTTCCCCACCTTTTTTCTAAACAAACGCATTATCGAGGAGTTAGTTTATTCACAGATTGCCACGAGCGTTAATGACCGCCCGAGTCTTGTTCTGCCAGTCACCCAGATGGCTGTTGATAAAGATTTAGCATCATGTTCTGAGTGTCAGGGCTGTCAGTAGTGCTGAACCATTTGACCAGAAGAAAAAACGCACAGGGAGCTATTGATTACAGCTTCTCAGTGTCACTTGTTCACCAGGATTTAGGTATTGATGAGGCTGCGAGTGAAAACAAGCTCTTTCCCTTGTGGGCCTCTACCCAGAAGAACAAAAGCAAAGTTGGAGCAAATATTCAGCCGGTGCCCGAATCAGAGGGACTCCGTTATTGATCCGAGGGCCCCTTCATGTTATTTTTGTTGGAGACAAATCTCTGGGTTTGGAAGTTTTATAGCGTTTGAGGTGGGGTCTGTGTAAGTGATGGATTCGTGTATTAGATGAATTAGACTTCACAGCGTGAAGATTTCAGCAGAGCTATAATATTATGAGCTGCTTGGTTATTGATAAAAATTACATTAAATGTAGCTGAGGCATTAAAGCTCCAGACTAGGGTAGTACTCCCTCTAAAATGTCCTTAGGGCCCTAATAAATTTTAGCAGGTTTAATTATTTTAGTAGTCTGAAAGTTGTCACCACAATTAAGCCAAACTGAAGCAATATTCAATGTTTTTAAATTACAGCGCTGATACAGACTTGGTACCGCATTTTCTTTTACATCCAACGCTATGGAGGGTGACGTACAGGCGCTTGCGTGCGTTAGGACAAACTGGGTATGAAATTCTTTATTTCGGGCGTGGAAAAAGCTACATTTATTTCATACCTCCTCTTCTTGCTTGATGGTAAGAGGCTCAGCCGCGCATCCCTGCGTTTATGAACTGGTCCTGCACCTACCCAGGGACATCCGAGACCCCGCGCGGCGTGCCAGCTCACACCACCTGAAAATAAAGTCCTTTTTTTTCCCAGCTTGGGCACACCTTCCATCTTCTCACACAACTTAGCAGGAGAAGGTGTCGACTCACCTCCCTGGCCAAATTCCCCAGTACATGGACCCCCCCGGTTCGAGTGTCTTTGCACCCTCTGAGCGGCAGCAGGGGACTGGCCCAGAAAGAGGTTTTGGCCCCTGTCCATAGCAAGATTCATAGCCTTATTATCAAAATATGCTGATTTACTGTATATCTTTTTAAAGAATTGCAAATTAACCTTGGAAATGTTTTACAGTGTGTTATTACGGCTTGTTACGGCTTTGTCACTCAAGGAAACCTGCCTGCAGTAACTTGTGCACATGGATTGTAAAGACGGAGAAATCCCAAAACAGAAAAACACTTGCAAAAAACAACTTCTTTAAAGAAGTCGTAAAGCAAGCGCAGGATGGCATGGTATAGAGTAAAGATTTTATTGGTACTCACTGGAGTTGTCACGGATGCATAATTCACTTGTGGCATTGCCAACTCCAAAGAAAGCAGCTCTTATAAGCATTTTTTTATTAAACCTTGATTAACAATAAGCACCTATGTGTATTCCCATTTAATGTGATAGCCTGTGGGCTGAGACTATGATTTAAAATTTCAGCCATTGAAATTCCCTAACAAAACCAAAAGAACCCCAAAAAAACAATTTGCAAAGGTCTGGCCAGTAGCTGTCCAGCTACTTTGGGGTCTCTGTGTCCCAGACTCAAATATGAGCACAGCTTGAGCTGTACTGAAATAGCTATTAAATGGGATTAAAATAAGTCAGTGTAAAGTAGGTAATTTGTCTGTGTGTCTATATATAAATTAATTATACTTTTTGACTTAAAATACCCAAATTTGTGAAAACTGCACTTTTTAATGAGTTATTGTTTTCACAGCTATATCATCACAATCGAATTACTATGCAGTTACCAAAACACATACGGCGTGATTAGAGATGATGTATTGCATTTTTTATGGTGTGTACTTCAACTATGATAATCACCTGTAATAAAAAATTTTTAAAAAAGACGTTTATGTACTACTCTACATTATCAGTCTATTATGTAACTTCTTGCATTGATTTTTCAGAATCCGTGACATTTGGCTATAAATGATACAAAGTAGAAGGCATGAGGAAAAAAGTTCCTAAATTGGTTAGATGCGAATTAAATCTCTCCTGTCGTAGGTTTTAAAAATTCACAACCCATTTTGGATTGACTTGCTGTTAAATAATAAATAGCGCCTTGTTCGTATATAGAATTTTTCAGCAGTGCACGTAGAGGTGCCATAGCGAGAGGAGGAGATCTGCCGAGGGAAGCTCGCTCCTGGAGGTGCTCTTCTCGGTGGTCTGGGTTTTTTCCAGAAATCGGCCTCTTCTAATCCTGGGATGATGATTAATAATTGTCCTGTACCTCCGTGCTATCCTCGTGTGCGTTTTGGGTCTGCGAGGCTTGGTCACCCACCCTGGGCACCGAGGTCTCGGCTGCTGGAGGGGGCTGGCGTGGGGCAGGAGAATCTGCTCCTTGCAGAGAAGTTTTTATATATGGGATTTAATGTATCGGTTTTACCCTTTTAAGACTTCACATCGTTTTTATGTATTAAAATTTCTCCCAACGCTTATTTTTCCCAAAGAACTGGTTGGTGGCCAGAGCCCGTGGCCGTTGCAGAGCAGTCCGTGGTCGGCGCCCTGGCTGCATCCTAGCAGCCCAGCCGGGAACACGTCCCCGTGCTGCAGCCGCCCTCTCCTCTGGGGCACGGCTGGGGCTCCGCCGGGGCGGCCCCTCCGTCCGTGTCCCCGCTGGTCCGGTGGCAGACGAGTCCTGGTTTAGCGGTGGATTTATGGGCATCCTCCCCCGCCACCGCTCCCCTTTGCCTCACCCTTTGCTCCCTTCCTTATTTTTGTGTCTTTTGCAGATCCCGATTATAATACCATGCCACAGGGTGATTTGCAGCAGCGGGCAGGCCGGCAACTACGGAGGAGGAAACCTTCTGAAAGAGTGGCTTTTGTCGCACGAGAAGCTCCAGAAAGAGAAGTTAGCATATTGATGCAAGCTCGGCCACGGCTGCTAACCAGCCAAGACATACAACCGCGGATACTTGGCTTGTAACAAGCTCTCAGAGCACCCAGCAGAATTCAGAAAAATGGTAAATATTTGAGTGACATATAAATATAATGCAACATCCGAAGTGAAATGTGTGGTGGCACCACTATATTAAAAAAGCGGGATGTGTCCTGAGGGATGCAGCTCGTCTGCCCTTTCTTGTTTTTACATTTTACAGCAGAATGAGTACGGCGGTCCAGGCCTGTTGTGCACGGATTTTGTTCCCATCTCCAGTCCTGTTTTGTTCTATTTTTAATGTCCATTAAAGCACGGATAAGGGAGTGGGAGGGACGTGGCAAATGTGAGGTGCAAGCCTCCCCCTAAGGAAGCTTCTGGCTTGCCGAGGGGCCGCCAGCGAGCCCACGCCTGCACCGCTGCTCGCCCCTGCCCAGCCTGTCCTGCCCGGGGCCCCCCTCGCCTCTTTGGGGCCTGGAACGGGGGTTTGCGTAAAGGGGAGTGAGCGGAGCACGCTGAGATGCATTCAAAAGCCAGCGGCTACTGAATTGCTTGTTCCCGGCTTTTCTTTTCGCATTGCGAGAGATGGGAATCAAAATTTTTGCCTTTGCGAATGGTGCAAAAAGCAGGTGGAAGAGAAGCTTCTGACAAACTGTATGAAAAGTATGTTTTAAATAAGCAGTTTGATTAGCACAAGTTGGGCAGAACATTGCAAAGCTCGTCATGGTTGTGTCTTTATCAGCAGCACCTTTCCTTTTATCGTTTGATTTTTTTCCTGTAGATTTTTGCATTTCTCTGTTAGGCGAAGCTTTATTTCCCGTAGCCTCTCCGCAGAAAGGATTTAAGTATTCAAGAGATATTAAAGCTAAATTTTGAGGTGGCTTAAGCAGGGTTCTCTGCAAGTACGAGCCACCAGAAGCTGAAATTTTCAGTATGGGAATCATAAATTCTAACATGGAAATACTGATTTTTTTATGTGTTTTATCATATTTTCATAGATGTCTCTTTAGAAAGGCCATTGCTAACCAAAAAATTATTGTGTTGCGATGCATTAGTTAATATAGTATTATTGATATCTCAGAATTACTTCAATAAAAAAACTGCTTTGCATGTACAAGTGTCTTTGTGTATGTTTATAAATAAAACACAGTATGTGATATATGGAGAAAATAAACTATACCCAACTGTACAATATAAAGCTGTATTTTTATCAAGGGTTTCTGGTGGCAATATAAACCACGAAAGCAAAGCTCAAGTGGTTTGTACGTGTCACCAGAACCCCGAGATAAAAATATAGCCTTATAATATGTACAGTTTGGGTGTATTTTATTTTTTTTTTTTTTATAATCCATGCTACCGACAAAAGAACACGGTAGCAAATGTAAACTTTAACCTTGCCCACGTTTACATCCCTTGCTGTTTCTCTTAAGGTATTTGCTTTTTCAGGAATGTCTCCTTATTTTTGCGGGTCGGGTGAGCACGAGCGCTGGTTCTCGAGGCGGGTAACGCCCTTCGAGGCAAACACCCAACTTCTTCGCAAAATCATGTTCTGGCTCTGGGTTTGGGGGCGGGAGGGCGGGGGGCGCGGGCCGGGCAGGGCCGGGCAGGGCCGGGCAGCGCTGCCCGCGCGCTGCCCGACAGAGGGCGCCCCGGCGCAGGGGAAGCGGCGCCGCCGGGCCCGGCCCCCCCCGCCCGGGGGGTTTGGGGGAGCGCGGCCGTGACCCCCCCGGCAGCCCCGGGGGGCTGGGGCTGCAGTGCTCCTGCGTGACCGGGGCCGGCTTTAGTAGCAATCAACAAAAATAATCGTTAGAGATATATATATATATAAAAAAAGATATAAATATATATATGAATAAAAATAAAAGAACCCCCGGGAGGCGCAGGGCTTGGGTTGGGGTCTGGCCCCCGCGCTGCTCGCTGCCTCCCAGGGTTGCCACCCGCAGCCGCCGGAGCCTCTCCTGGGTGGAGGTCACGGCAGAGTTCATGGAGACGCAGAGCTGAAGAAAATATATTAAAACGCAGGCGTCCCAGCATCTGTCTCCATCTACGTGTGCGCATCTGAAAAGAAAAAGCTCGCGCCCGCGGAAGACAGCTCTGTGCTTTTTGCCTGGAATTGGGTTCCTCTGACCTATCAAGTTTCCTCCCCTTCAGCCTCGCAGTGCTTTGAACTGCTGACATTGAGGCACTGTGCAGCCAGGCACAACAGCTGGCTCTGCAGCATCTAATACCAACACATGCTGGTTTAGCCCATTTCCAGAGACTAAGATAATGAAAGATTCAAAAATAATATTTGTTTTGGCGGAACTACATTTATAATGAAATAGATGCCCTTGACCATGGAAGAAACTGAATTTTGCAGTGGGTCATTCTCCCCCCCCCCCTCTTTTTTTCCATACAAAACAGGCTCTGCAGCCAGTCTAAGGCCAACAGAAATATTTTCAAAGGACTATGTTGTATTTCCTGCATCAGATTTACAGCAGAATTGCAGCTACACTGGTCGTACTGTTTTACGCCGGAATGAAAAATGCAGATTACATCCCATGTATCAATACCAAATGGAAAAGGGCCCCAGGCTTAAGGATTGTTACAGATGACTTTCATGCAAGCAGAGTTTGCAACGTAATGAGCTCATACTGGAAGCATCTTAAACAAAAAACCGATTCATTGTAGTGGTAGGGACATTTTTAGATACGTGCCCAAATTTTCTTCTCTCATGCAACCGATTTGTTTGGAATTAGAGGAATTAGTCATCTCATCAGAGCAAGAAAGATTTGGCCCATAAAGTTTCCATTTAATTTCTCTAAGCAGTTCCCAAGCACCAGGCGCTGCTTAAGTGGTGCTTGATACTTGCTGTATGGCGTAGCAGCTGAATCGGGAACGGTGACGTAGTTGCTAGGACAGTGCTAGCGCTTTCCAAATGATATGAAGTTTTAGACAAGGAGCATAATTTTAAACTACTGTTTCTGTTAACATCACAGATCATTATTTCTTCTAGAAATATCACAGGTTGTTACATTTAATCATTTTTCCCAATGTTTTACCAAATTTTAAAATCATAATCTTTATGGTACGTATTGCACCCAGGTCAAAGAGACAGACTTGGTATTAAAATGTTTATTTGTTGTGAAAGGTGGTGCTGAAGATCTGCTTCTTTAAAGAAAATGCAATAAAATAATGAACCTATAGGAAGATTGCTTAAAAACTTAAAGCGCAGTAATCCAAGGGGAGTCCTGTAAGATTTATGTACTATTTCAAGAATAATTTCTCAGTAAGAATCTTATAGGAATGTAAAAATCCTCAAAGAATTGCATTTACAGATTTAATTGTAATTCCTTTTATATTCTTACGGAAATTGAATAGAAATACCGTTCAAAGGCTTCTCTGTAAAAGTCCCCTGCCCTTGTGAGTGGCTGTGCCCTCCGCGCTGCGTTACTGTGGCCGGCTTTAAAAACAATGGAAAATATTACTGACAGGACCTCACTTGCCATTAAAGTAGACGGGATCTTTCAGTTACATTGATGTGCAAATACAGCTTGTCAAAGGGCTGTGTGCTATTTTTGTTTCAAATAGCATGCATAGGGTATGAGTAACAAATAAATACGCCTAATTTGTGCCTCGAAAAGGGAGCATTTTTCCAGTTTTCTCTCTTTTTTTTACTTTTTTCTTCTTATATTTTTTTCCAGGAGACCTCCCCCAGCAAAACCTTTAATCTCTCCCTGTCCTTGAGTCTGGATTTCCAGGTGATTGGCTTTCAATATCGCTGGTTTTGTTGCGCGCCATTTTTAGCAAGGAGCAAATCCGTTTTTTTTTTTTTCCTCCCCAGTGTTCAAACCCCATTTTTCTCCCCAGATTATTATTAAGGGGGAGTGAGGAGGCGCACCCGTGGCCCCATCCCCGCAGACTGAAGGTTGAGGGAGGGAAGCCGCCTCCATTTCACCCCTCCCCAGCCCGGGGGGATGCAGTGACGGAGAGCGAGCGCTCCCCCCGCGCCTGATCCAGACCAGCCCCCGGCCCGTGTGAAGTAACGTGCGGGTGGCAGCCGCAAGCGGGGGCCGGGGGCTGGCGGAGCTGCGGGGTGGGCGGCGCAGCCTGCCCGGAGCCGGCGGCAGCGGCAGGTCTGGGCTCCATCAGCCGCGGCCGGCCGGGCGAGATGCGGTAGCTGGACCGCAAGGTGAAAATTGACGTGAGCGCAGCGCCCTGGCAGCGCCTTGGGTTGATGAAAGGATGTTGTTGACAAGCCCTTAACGTTTCTCATTAATGGCTGGGTTGGGTGGGTGTTTTTTTTTTCCATTGAAAAAAGCCAGAAGACAAAAATTCCACCTGGGCAGTAATTAAGATCGATACCTTACAGTACGTTTAGTTATCAATTTTTAAAACCTCTTTAAGTGCCTTATTTAGTTATTTTAAACAGGGCTTTTTATTTGTTGCAGCCCTCTGCCCTTGACTCCTGGGCTCTTCTCCTTAACCAGTCTCCACCTAACCTGTAGAAAAGCAGGCGCTGGTCCATCACCTCCGCCCCAGCCATGGGTGCTGCGAGGTGCCAGGGCAGCACACGGAGCCCGTCGATCTGGACCCGTGCTGGCATTGTCTAGGGTATAGTATTTGATGTGGCCTTGCTCTTCTTTTGCTGAAATTACTGCTGCAAATTGCACGTAGGTACCGTGGAGTTAAAAAGTGGAGCTCTTGCTCGCTAAGTCAGCGTGGGCTCAACGAGCGAGGAAGCTGGGGTTGAGGCCGGAGCGGGGGGGTCTGCCCAGCCCGGCCCCGGGCAGCCCTCGAGGATGGGGGTCAACCCAAGTTAGGCACCAACCGAGGTTACACGGGCGGAAAGAGGCGGTGTTTAATTAAAATAACCCTCAGCATGACCCCAAGTGCAGAACTGATGGTAGTTACTGAGAAAAACAGCTGCAACCTTTTTATCGGAGGAAGAGCAACCTTGCGATGATGTAATTTTCATTTTCCAGTGAACGCCGAGATGACCCAGTTCCATACAGAAAACTCGCGTCTCCGTTCAAAGTAGGCCGTTTGAGTCATTCTGTAATTTGGGTGCGAGCTCGCCCGCGTGGCGCGGCTCAGCTGAGCCCCCGGCAGCACCCTCTTAAAGCCGTGGCCGCAGCACGAGGGCAGGACGCCAGGAGTGGGAATCCCGAGTGGTTTTTGATCCAGACTTGACCTAAATCTTTAAAACTCTGGCCAGCAGGAGGAAAAACTATTGTATTTCCATCAGTATATACCGTGATGTTGTGAAAAATTACTGCTTTTGTTTATTGACTTTGCTCTCATGGCTGAGCTTTCCTAGGAAGTTCAACGTTGATTATGGCCCAGAATTTTTAGAAGTGCAACCCTCGAACATGGTCCTTATTTCTGCTTTTATTCAGCAAACACATTTTATGTGCTCTCGACAATACCATCAGCATGATGCCCGCATGCAGGTTTAATTTTAAAGCGCAATAGGCAAGCTGCAGTCTTTCAACAGTTAAAATAAGTGGTACAATGAAATTATTTCTTCGTAATGCCACCGAAAAAATACCTTTGTCCTTTCTGAACAAAACACTTGCAAGCAAGATCTAATCACAAAACCATCTTTCTAGTTATAGATAATCTTCTGTAAGAGGCTCGGGGTAGCACATCACCCAAAGTGCGCATGCTCTGGAGTTTCTATAGGTGGAGCCCTCAGGAGATTTAGAGGTTTTCAAGAATGAACAGAATATTGCGGCTTGAGCTGTTGTACCGAATCATCGTTCACACACCGAGTTAAAACAACGCGATAACCAACTTTGTGTTTCCCGGCCGGAATAGGGGCGATGCCCGCGTACTCAGCTGGGATGGCTGGAAAGCAGTCCGCTGCGCCCGCCCCCCCTTTCCCCTTGACTGGGTTGCGTTTCCCGGCGCCCTCCTGGGTCCCCGGCAAGCCCGTGCTGCCTGCGGCGGGATGGGGGGGAGCGGGCAGCGGTCGTGCGCAGAGGAGGAGCACGTGGAGCGGGGGGGAGGTGATCCGACAGGCCACGGCGGTAATTCGCAGGAAAACAGGAGAGATCATGTCCCAGCCCTCGCCCTCGACAGCCGGGTGACGCCAGCGAAGCCACGTTGTGCAAGGGCTCGGCGGGGCTCGGCCGGGTCAGGACTGCGCGCTGAGGGAAGAGAGAGAAAATGCCTTTCATTTTACCTAGAACCTGCAGCAAGTTGTCCTTAACTCGGCCCCTTGGGCCAAGCTGCTAAAGCTTTTATGTCTCTTTGGCTTTCTGAAACATGGTCTGATTTCGTACAAATCAGTTTGGAGGGAGAAGTGTTGGGACCCCTCTTTGTGAGAAGCTGTGACCGAACCTCCGACCAACGCAAGATTTCCACCGATGGGAGGGTTTATTTGGGCTAGGGTGGGGTTTTTAAACCTTTACCCAAATAGCATCATCCTAAACACCCTGCTCAGCGGATCACAGGATTGACCGCTGTCCATGAAGCGGAGATGAACCACTTTGGGAGGCACAAGGCACCGCAGCACATACCTGCGGTTTGGAGCAGGACCAGCAGAAGCGGGTTAGTAGGCAGGATCTCAACCTCTACCTATCAAAATGTGCTATTTTTGATAGGACACACAATTCCTGTTCTCAGGGCTATTGGCCTTTTTATTTTCTCTCTGACGCAGGCCAGCGAGGAGGATGAGCCCCAGCCCCTTGCAGCGGCTGTGAGGGATGGGTGGCAGTGGGGACGGGATTACATCACAGCGTAGGGGGGACGAATATAAAACTATTCTGATTTTTATCTGTAAAATGACATCAGTATCTTGCATAGATTTGTCTTTGCAGTAGACGTCAGACACCAAAACAGTCAGACAGGTACACAAATAGCTGAAGGCGAAGGGGTCGGTGCGTGGATGGACGGTGGCAATACCAGGGTAGCAGCCAGAGCGGGTACAAACCTGACGCTAAAGGCACCGTATGAATAATGGAAGGTGGGTGCCCACCCCCCTATCGCAGGGTGAGAAACTTCCCTATGAGAAGGAATTCTGTGGAGAGTTATATTTAATGTGGCCAAAATCAAACTGGAAGTGAAAGCAAAAATTGAAATGAAACCGGGGTATTGTTCATGAAAGTCGCTTCAGCTGCCGCCGACGCATTTTGCAGCAGGGATTGTTGTGCAAATACAAGCAAGTGCAAAAAGGGCGGCACTGGAATGAAATTTGAACCTCCGAACGTCGCTTGAATTGGAGATCACCTCTGTAGCCGCAGAAGCAATACTGGGAGGCTGCAAATTAAAGAAATGTTTGTGTACTCCAGCAACTATTTTACAGCACGTTTGTCCTCTAAAAGAGCAGACTAAACCCATCCTGAGTTATTGAAGAAATCATTGTTTTGAGAACGAGCAGACCGTTAATTGACCAGTTTCTTGTCCCCAGCTCGGTAATCAGTCTTCCCGTACCGCCGCTCCTGATGACCAGCAAACTGTCTCCAACCTTCTGGTTGTCAAGAAAATTGTGACAAGGCAAATGTCAGATCATGTGGAGCCTTCTGAATTTTTTGACCCCTTCAATCTGTTTTCCAACCTGGGTATGGCAAAGAAGCTGTGTTGGACTAATTGGTTGTCTCTCTTCTCCAGGCAGTGGATAAAGTCCAGGTACATAATCTGACTCTTTTAGATGAGCAGCATCCTCTCTTTCACAGTCTTACGTCCTTATGTCAACCCCTGCAGCTTGCGCCGGAAAAGTTCCTTTTTTGCCGAAGCTGGAGCAGAAGATGTTGAGGTCCTACAGCGTTTTATCTGCTGGGGTTCCTGTGCAGCTGGTCTGAGCAGTGCGTAACGGAGGCTGCAGCGTATGCATGACTCTTGCAAAAAAAGTCTGATTCATCTCCACCAAAACACAAAATATTGCAGCGGCTGGGAGGAAATGATAGCTTGAAAATGTGGCACTGCCATTTTTTTGTTTCAACCAATGCGCTACGCTTTAGGGTAGAATACTCTGTATTTGAAATGACCTACATAACCATTGATCTTGATTTCACTAAATTGCCCTGCTCTGTGCTCTGTAGCTGTTATCCTGGACAGTTGTTTTCTTGGGCTTTCTCTTAAATTGTTTCTTGCCATTGGCAGTAAAACAGTGTGAGAATTGTGGAGTTAGATGTGCTTTTTAAACCGTAGAGACCATTTTCTCTGGAAAACTGGAAAAATTCTGTTTGAAAACTGTAGGGAAAAACTCTATGAAAATTCAGATTCCAGTCCTCTTTCCAGTGTCATGTAGCTTATGTTTTTTTCTTTTGGAAAGCAAAAGCAGGTTAATAGCATTGGCTTCAGAAAGAAATTGTATTATTTTTGAATGGCTCTTGCTATTTGCCTGAGATTTAGGGGTACGGCAGAACCCTGGGGAAGAGCCCCCAAAACTCTTGGAGAGCACCAAAACTTTGTTCTAATAATTGCTCATTTGCAGGGGTTGGAGTGCATTACATTTCCCACATACTTCCGCCAATTGCAATATTTGATTGTCAGCAATCAATCCGACTTGAATTTGGTGATCTGGGGAAGAATTAAAATACAGAGCCTTACATGCTAAGAGGCAGCAGAGTTGGGTAAAACTGGCTAGAAACCTCGAAGCCAAATTGTCCCCAGACTTCAGAAAATGGTGTGTTGTCGTTGTGCGTTGCTGGCTGCCTTTTGCCATTTAATGCCAACAAATGTGGGCCTTTGTGTGTGGATAAGTAAAACCTAAAAGTAATAGGAAATCTCCTGTCTGTGCCTTCACCAGTAGGCTCCGTCCCCGTGGTGAACATCCTCGTGGACCCCGTGCAAGTTCCCTACCCGTCGCTGGAGGTCCCAAGGCACCAGCAGCATGGCAGGACACCGCCGGCGGTGGAGGCTTCTGATAACAACGAGCAAAACGTGACACAAACCGCTGCTCTGGATGACCAGGTAATAGTGGTTCCTGTCCATGGCAACATGGTGCAGAGCCGAACCCACGACCCGCAGCTGGAGGACGTTGTTTAGGTGATAAGGTGGTAGATACCACCGTCTCCTGCCAAGTCACTTGTTGAGATGCTGCACAGTGCTGCGCGGGGGGTCCATCGGCGCAGGCAGCGGGTGACACACGTCCAGAAGAGGCAAGCAGCAGGAGGTAACCTCAGGGACGCGCTCCGGTCCCACCCTGCACAGCAGCAGTCCACAGCTGCTTCTTCACAGCTACCAAACTCATGCGTTGCAGTGACTTATATGTAAGCGATAATAGTGCAATTCATCTCCTTGTAAGGATCATATGTGTGCTTATGGAAATGCAGATGGTCGTGGCAGGCAGCCCTCTGGCTGCTGGTGAGCTGCCAGGGTGACCCTCCCTGTCAGAAGGCTTGTGCATCACTGCTTTAAAGGGGGGTATTGAGAGAGAGCACAGGGGAGGGGGAAAGGATCTGCAGTGATGAACTGGGAAAGCTCACGTTTTACCTGAGAATACCACAAAACTCGTCTAACCCTCTTGTACAAACGCAGCAGAACTTTTCTGAGCATGCAGTCCAAACTATTCCTACACTGCATTTTCGTTTAAGCATTAAAATTCAAGGTCTAAATACGTAGTTTGAAATTGGAGATGAGTACATGCACATTGCAAATGTAGATATATCTTGCTGAGTACACAGCCCATAAAATATGTAGTATAAGATCACTCATTTATTTAAAGACGCTTTTTACTTCAGATGGAAAATGACACAAATCTAAATATTACAATGCAAAGTAATGTGTAACTGTCTTTATGTTATAGCCTTAACACTATACTTTTGATGCAGAAGAGATATAGCAGCTGCACTTTAATTTCAAGCAAATTGATCCCAGATGTAAATGTTGTTTTGTTCCATGGAAGATAGTGCACAGGTAAAGCAAATATCATTGGTTTATAGTCCAACCGAGTGTTGCAACAGGATCCAGCCTCTTCTGCCTGGGCACGCATAAAAGCCTGGTGGCTGCGACGGAGTAGGATGCCTGAAAAGGATACCATAAAAAGAGATAGCTTTGCTTTTTACCCTTTAAGAATAGAACCACCTGTGATCTAAGTAGCTGTTTTGAAGCCAGGAAAGCTTCTTGGTTTGTCAATTATCCTGCAGGCAAAATCTAAATTTGGCTTGTTTTCCATTTCTTTCACTTCACATTTTGTAGAAGCATTTTTCTCTCGCCGTATTTATGTTAGGCATAAAAGAAAAAAAAAAACTATATTTACTGACTTACTAAGCCACTCCTTTCAAAGTAAAAATAGTAATAGTAATTGTACTTCACTTTGCCGGGAGATACCCCAACACAGTGGCACCATGGGCAATGTGTAAACAGCATGATAGTTTCCTTATCATCCCCTGCTTATAGAGGATAGCAAAGTCCAAATATCCTGCTGTCACCTCTCTTCTTTTGAACAAAAAGAATTTTTATTTTTTGTAACATAGGGCAACCTGCTTGTCCAAGGAGGGGAAACCCACAAAAGACCCATTGCCGCTCCCCAGTACCAGAGCTCTACCAAGCACAGCTCCCGGGGCTCAATTATTTCTCCTTTTTTCAAATTGCAGAGGTAGGACTGTTTTACCTGCCTGGGACCTGGCTGTGCAATCTTTTCCTGTGGGGGCTGGCGGGGGGGTGCAGATAACGTGAGAGCTACCCGGCCCTGCTGGCTCGGGGGGTCTCAGCGCCGAGGGAGGGTTATCCCGCAGGCGGGCTCAGAAAGGGGCGGCAGCGATGCCCTTTGCATCGCGACAACTTTCCGCTTCGGCAGAGCTCCCCTTTTCTTTCCATCCTTCTGCGAGCTGGATTACTCCTAGCCAGTGTTTCCTGCTTTTATTTTCTATTGCTTTTAGGTCAGGTCTGCACGTGCATTTATTCTGGTTTCACGAACGCTGTGTTTTCATTAAATTGGGGGGATACTGTGTTTGGATGCTTCTAAATCAGTATGGTTTGAATTGATGTTTACCTGATTGAAGTTCAGCATTTGAGAGCTCCTCTACCTGATAGCTAGGCTGATTCAACTCGTATTTCCTTCTGAATCCTTCCAGGGAAATCAGTGCACAAGTTGTGCACTGCATGCATTGCCTTTCAAATACCAAAATATCTGAATAAATGTATATATAACATATATAAAGGCGTTACTGAAGGGCAGGTACTAGACAAAACTATGGCACTTTTGCACAGCATTTTTTTCCCCATACAGTGCAGGGAATCAACTGACTCTGTCACAGATGTGTTTAGGATGTGTACGACCTTATGTAGCAACTTCTGCAAGTATTTAGCAGTAAGACATATTGACCATATTCTGAAGTCCTTAGTCAGACAAAACCTGCCCAGAGGTCAATGCGAATCTCGATTAATCGATTTATTCAGAAACAGCTCACTGTTTCTGTATGTTTTTGAAGCACATACCTTTGAACGGAATGCAAAATCAGAATTAAAATCGCGCCATGACATGGGAAGACGCAGAGACTGTTTGTGCACGTGAACGAAGGGTGCTGCAGAGAAGGGAATGTTAATTTTTCGGCAGCGGTGGGTGGCGGGAGGAGGCTGGGGCGGGAGCGGGGCCGAGGATGCGTTTGCCGAGAGGAGGTCACGGCGTGCACTCAGCCCCGGCTGCTTGACAGACCTGCTGTAAAATAGCAGGGCACTTACCTCAAACCACAGGTTGTGAAAACTGACATTTCCATTCAAATTACTCCAATAGCCAACTGTTCCCCGCTGCAACTTCTTCTGTAAGTGACACGGTGACAGTGATCCAGGAATTTAACTTGCTGTTGTCTCGTTCCAAGTGGAATTATGAAGTTTGTGACATGCATTAGGAGGATGGCTCCTGGTCGCAGCCGGTGCTTTGTGTGTCTGTGCGATTAATCACAGGTCGAGCGCAGAGCCCGGGAAGTTTTGTCAGCTCAGGATAGCTGTCCCTGCTGTGAACCGCCTCGTGCTGACTCCTCTCCTCCTCGTTTCCCATTGTCTGAGCGAAAAGCTACCGCTCCACTGAAGTTCTCCTGGCACCTCCTGGTTCCCTGAGATTTTTTTTAAGTCTCTCTCTTTAATTATGATGGGCAGGTCATCTGTTCTTGACATATGCGTACCTGATGGCCACATCGCTGTGCTCCCTCCTCTCCTCAGGGATGCCTCTTGGATTCTTTTTTTTTTTTTTCCACAACTTGACTTTCATTGCAAGTTACCTTTTCAATTCCTGTCTAACCTTTTAAGCGGGAAGCCTTTTCTGTTCATAAAATAAGCCAGCAGATTTTGTGATTCAAGGTGTCTGCCATACACAGGCTGAAATTGCATATATTTTTTTGTTCAACTTTATTTCTGTATTACACGGTCAACTGTTAAACTCCTTTGGTTGGTGGTGCTCCGCAAGGGATATCTCCGAATTCCAGTGTTTGGTGCCGGAGCCAAAGCATTTGAGGGTGAATTACCTGCCTGTGCCTTAGAGGCTCCCAGGCAAATCACCGACCTGCTGCCGCTGCTGAGCCAGGCAGCAAAACTCGAGGCAGGTCCGTTGTACGCCATGGTGGCACCTTTCAGAGGAGGGTCCCAGGACCATCCAACAGTCAGGCTGGTACGGCCCCGTGGAGCTGGGAGAGATCGGGACGTGGTTGGGGTCAGGCTATGGGCCCCCTTGTTCTACCCCATTCCTCTGCAAAGAAGCTGGACGAGGACATGGATCCTACTTGGAGCTTAATATGCACCTTGTGAACCAAAACCAGCGATGGCCCTGAGCCTCTGTCGTGGATCTGAATGTCTTCCAGCTTGAAAACCATCCCCCTCTGGATCTCAACCTGGCTTACGGTCATCTTCCCTCAAAACCCATTTTTGTAACTTGATAACCAGCAACTATATCAATCAGTTATTAAGGAAAATGTAATTATAAAGTCATGTTTATCTACGCTTCTTTGAGAAAAACTAGGCCTCATTATTGTTATCACAGTCAGAAGAATAATTAATGTCAAGATTTTATAGTGAATTCATCAACTCCTTGGACAGGGAGCGACTCTAACCATATTTTGCAGAAAAGCTTTCAGAAGAAGAAAAAATATAGTGTGTGCTAAGTGTCTGTGAGTCATAGTCTTGACTGCCTGACAACAGAAGTCAATAAACCAAATACATTGACTGTTTGTTGATTCGACACCATGCACCATCCATGAATGAAGACATTCTGTTAAATAAAGATTATGCCATGATTTTCAAATTAAATCCTCATAGAAATATTGCATCTCAAATGCTCTGCAAAATGATGTATAACCAATATGCTCAGAGGTCAGTTATTAGGGATATATATTTTATCCTGGAATATCAAACTACTACACTTTGATCTTACCTCCAAGTTTTGGTTCCTGTTGAATCCCTGGGTTTGAATGATCTCTGTGCTAGGTATTCACCACAGCCATTCTTTTTGTAAGACTAATTTCACATCTTCCTTCACCCACCATCCCAGCATTTCCGTTACCTGAGTCATCTTCTGCACATGGTTCCCTCTGGTTTCAGCTAAGTGTTTGAAAGCAATGGGAAGTGTCCACCGGGGACTGTGACCTCTGGGGTTTGGATCAGGTGCTCTGCTACTCAGGTTTCATTTCTGCTTTTGGACCTGCAACAGCCTAATCATCTGCAAAAGTTTAAAAGCCCGTGAAAGCTTCTTCAGTCTTCGGAGCTGGCGTGTCGCTACACTGCGCCGTATGTGCCGGTATCAGTTGGCCATGGTTGAAGCTTTCAATAAATTCAATAAATATGACTTTATGGTTTTCTGCCTGCAAAGAAATGCAGCCTCATTTACAGGCTGCCGTTGTGTTTATGTTCATTTTCGAAGACACATCCATCTATTGAGAAAAGGTCTGACCAAGACTGTGGAAATTGCAGCTAAAGCAAAGGTGGGGATTAGATATGTCCCGAGCCAAAATGTTCTAAAATTTTGCTGCTCTAGCCTTAAGAAAGGAAACGGCAGAGTTGCCCTCCTGGGGCAGTGCTTCTTAGTAAGTCAGGGCACTTCTGAAGGAAAAAAAGGTACAATCTTTATTTATTCTTCACCCTTATCTTGAATCCCCAAATAATTTATTTAAGTTTGTTTCAAAGCAGTTCCGCGATACCACGGATGCTGAGCTATATCTGGGACTTGATAGCCAACTTAGTGCTGTTGAGCTGACTCAAAATATCCTTTTGATACTAAATATTTCTTCACGCTTACGGAAGGGGCATATCAATACAAGCAACCCTAAAACCAGAAAACAACATGAGAAAATGATCTGGTTGCTCAATTCCCTGCTTTGAATATCATAACGAAGGCCACAAGCACTTCAAGTTTCTTGATATAAGAGGCCTCTGGAAATTGTTGCGATACCATATTCCGGCGAGAGGGGATGGGCCATCCTCGGGAAGGGGAAAGCCCCCATCTCGTGCAATGCCCTCCCGTCCCAGCACTGCTGGAAATACAAAATATTGGGTGATCCTTCCACCCTGCATTTGTAGACATCGCACGACCCTGCGGGGAGATCCTAGTTGTCTCAAGAGCAGAAATGCTAAAAAACATAAGGACCTCCCCAAAAACCACTATTGAAGTATGTGCTCAAGGCTGTCAAAGAAAGAGTGAAAAATGACTGGAGCACAGAAAAGAAGTTTAAAAAGTTGGGGGTGATGCAGTGTTTGTAATTATTATTCTAGAGACCATATAGGCTTTTGGTGAGAAATAAATAAAACCCAAGCAGTTTAGTGAATAATAAGCTACCTTCTGAAGTTTCAGAAAACACCACTTCCCCTGTTGTGAGAAGTAACAGCTTTAAATCTCCCGTGGTCTGGCCAAAAAGACAAGCTCGTGTACCGGTTTTGGGTTGAAGGAGATATGCTGTAAAAATAGTGGCTTTCATTAAGATGAATCACAGCAAAAGTAACAAAAAAGTGCTTTGATACGACGGTGAATAGAGGATTAACTGCACAATGCTGCCGGTTTTTGAATTCCGCGTGTCTCCTATTTGTTTTGTGTTTGTTCGTGATGCCAGCAATAAAAATAATGTTTGGCTGCTAAGTGTGCTAAAAAAGGGCTTTATAGTGCCCAGAATCTGTTTGTCAGCAGGTGACTGCTGCGGGGAGGGAGAAAGGGGAAAGCCTGTCTCAGTTTATTTTCAAGGGCGGAAATTTAAGGCTGGGAACCCAATTCATATTTTATTTCTTATCAAAACTCTTATCTCCGTAATTGTGAGCGTGCACATACACCAAAAAAAAAAAAAAGATACAGCCCATCCCGCCTTGCGGGGCGGGTTATTTATAGGAGACCTCTGCCTGTTGTCAGATCGGCGGGCTAGGGATGGTCTTCCAGAATCAACCCTATTCTGTGCAGCAGAAGAGGAAGAGTCCTGCGGAGAGTGTGCGCATAAGCTCATGTCCGCCAGGCAGAAAGGGCTGTGGCAGAAAACGCTGCTGAGCAAAATCCACGACAATCTAATCATGATCTCTGGTAGTCAGCGAGAGCTGTGGGAGAAGACGTTGTATAAAGCAGACACATCCAGGAAATAATGCCTGTCCAGTGCAGCCAGATGGAGTGGGTATATCCTGACAAAGCATTTGTTTTCATAAATGTTCAATTAAAATTACTTCTGTAGTGCAAGCATGGTCCAGAAGTAGTACGGGAATTAATAAGATTGCTGGTAGAAATAAACATAAAGGTAATTGTGCACTGGTTAAGAATGACGGTTATAAAAAAATAAATCTTAACATTTCTATAGAATTATTTTGCATACAAAACAGAAAATGTTAGTTCAAGCTATGCTTTAAAATGATGTTTTTAAAATTCTAGCTCTTTTTTGCACAAAAAATGACCCATAACAGTGCCGGCTCTTCTTGTGCCGGTGCAACGCGTCAGTAATCTGTAGGTTTATATAAGTACAGTAACTGAGGGAAAGCTCCACTAGAAACTTTTATCTGTAATATCACATATACACTGTCTGATCAAAAGTTTGTGATAGCAGAAATCTCAGACGAACAGAGGAAGATTTTTCTCTGTTTTCTCTTAATATAACCCCATTTATGTGAGAATTCGTGAGCACGTGAATCCCATATTAAGTGGCTCTTCACGTGGGTAAAGTTGTGTACGTGCTCAAGGATTGCCTGAGACGGCGTCCTTAGCAGCAGGTTTTTATTTCATTAGTTACAACTTGGTCTTCATCCTTCTGCGAGTTTGTTTGTCAAAATGCAATGTGTGCCTTAGGTTAAAGTTTTGGGAGCGTACCTGTGGTGTGGTTGCAGCCTTGGCGCTCGAGTCGAAGGTGGAAGGCACCTGAAAATAAAGAGAAGTTGGACGTGTCGAGGGCAGGGGTGGATCTGACACTTATTAGCAGGGAGCCTGGAAGTGCCGGAGCTGAAAAGCTTAAGGTCGCAATTTATTTTTAAAATGAGAGACTTGGCGTTTGTCTGGCAAAATATTACAACGTGTGGTTTGGGAGTTTTTTAGAGGTGCTTCGTTTAGTTCAGTAATTAGGCCTGAGTGGTTACCTCAGATCTGCTCCCCGTCCTCTGGGCTTTATTTCTGCGTGTGCTGAGGTGGTGGTGTCTGATGCACACCGACGCTTCGGACAAGCAGGCGCCGGGTTTCGCCCGTCAGGACGTCCCGCGGCGCGCGTCCCTCTGCGCCTGCGGCCGCTCGCTCCGTGGTGGTGTGACCCGCGGCCGCTGCGGGACGGCGCCGGGCGCGCCAAACCCGCCGGCGCAGCCGAGGCTCGGCTCGGCAGCCCGCGCTCCCCTCCGGCTCCGGCGCCTGGGCGGTGAGACACGGCAGACGGGCGTCTGGCTGCCCCTTCCCGGCTGGGGTGGTGCAGGCGCATACGGTTACACTGTGATAAGAGAAAATCAAATTTAAGCTGCACGCAGTCAATAAATCTTAAAACAGCGGAGTATTTCTAGAAATAAGTCTTTGGAGAAGTGTCTGTGACCCAGAAAGAAAAAGGTTTAGCAGCGTCTAAAATTCCTGGAAGCTTTTTTTTCCTACCACGTCGCCTTAACCTGCTACTTCAAAGCCTTGGTGGCTGCTTCAGATCTTCCTTCAACGCGGTCACCCAGGGTGGACATACCAAAACCCGAGGCTGCCCCTGCCCCCCGGGACGTTGCCCCGGTGGGGTGGGCGGGAAGCACCCCGGGGAGCCCCCGCTCATTGCCGCCGCGTCCGGCTGCCTGACGTAGCGCTTGTTGCCCCAGCAGAGCTGCAGAGCTGGTTCATGCAAAGACAGTGAATGGTCAACCCACCAGATTGTCCCCCGGGGTATTTGCCACGTGCCCAAAGCACCCACAGCCACGATGTTGACTCCAGTGGGCTTCTGGGACCAGCTCCCTGTTAGCCGTTCTGATGAAGACTAACCCAGGTTGCAAATATTCGATGCTGAAATTCAAGCTGTCGGCGTACCTAGGGGAATGAAAACAAGGGGAAGGGAAATGTTGGAATAAATTTAAATAAGAAATCTAGTCAATGAAATAAAAAATGATTTGGTTTTTGCAGTACCTGCAAGCAGAGGAGCTAAAGACCAGTCGTGAAGGTGCTTCCACGTGTGAGTAGCTACATGCCGGAGCAGTCCTCGGGAGTGCACTGTGCTCACGGGTGAAAAGCAACGTGTAAGTCTTCACAGGCTTCAACTCTAAACATTCAATTTGCTTGTGACAATATTATTTGTTCATTCCTAATGAAGAAATATTTCAAATAATACTATTACTTTACATTTTCTAAATGTTGTTAAAAATAAAACATGCATTAATTTAAATATTGCACGTCGTACAAGTACGGGCACTGCAGAGGATGTGAGTTAAGACTAGAGCTGTATTTTCATTTTCAGGCCACTAATAATGCTCACGGCTCCATTACCATATTTGACATTGCTACAGGCCTTCCGATTCCCTCTGAATTTGCTCATGAGAAATACCTTGACATTTAAATCGTCACACCAAGTATTAAAAGATTTTGCTGTTTTCTCCTTTCACTCCGAGCGCAAACGAGACGCAAGCTATGCGTCTTTAAAGTCAAGGCATCTCTCCCGTCATTACAAAATGGGAAATAAATAAATAAAAAAATAAACAAACCAAAAAACCCAAGGGCTGGTAATTTAGTACTAGAAAGTTAATTCAGGAGACCTCTAACCTTTAAACCGCCACGTGACTATTGATTTTCAATATTGCGCGGGTCCGTGCCACCCTAAGCGTGTAGTTCAGCAGATTCAGAACAGTTTTTTCCTTATCAGTTCGGTCCCCGAGTACTTGTGCATTAAGACAACAAATACCGGCAGCTCCCGGCCGGTCACATGGCGCCCGGCGGACGTGCCGGGTTTCTAATGAAGTTGGGCCGTTGGCAAACACGCCCTGGCGAGGGGCTGCTGCGGCCCCTCCCCGGCTCCCCGGGGCTGTGCCGGGGACCAGCGCGGGGCGGCGGGAGCGGGGGATGCGCTGTGCGGGCCGGGGGAGCCCCAGCACGGCTGGTGCTAACGCGGGGTCTCCGAAAAAACCACTGCCTCCACACCAAAGCATTTATATTTAACGTTTTATTATATTCCCCGTGTTAATTTGAGGACTGTAAGGTTTCTAAACCTGCTTTTCCCCACCCAAGAAGCGAATGAAGATGGAAACAGTGGTGATGCTCCAAGACGCTCTGAACCCTGGTGCCTGGATTATGCGGTAATACCAGGACATGCTACTTTAAACACCTTCCTCCTTCCGTAATCACCAATTAGTTAAATCAGCGGCGGTGCCCGGGCTGATGTGCCGCAGGTCACGCGCGCAGCATCCCCGGCTCGGATGAAGATGTGTTTTAACCCGCGCACCTAAAAAAGACTTCAGCCTTCCCTCCTCCTCCTCCAGCTTTATTGATTATTGAAAATGTTACATCCCGGGGAGGAAAATGTCATTGCTTTAAATACCAGCGTTAACAGTTGGTAAAAGTTCTTTTTCACCGAGGCGTGTGTGATGAAGAAAAATTAAACAATGGAAAAGAGAGAGAAATATACGGAATTTAAAAGAAAATAAAAATCCTTTGCGCGTTGATTTGACCGAGGAGCTTCCCTCCCTTAAGTAAGCGGCTTAAAAGCAAACATGTCTCGTACTGGACTTTTTACTGGAACGGTGAAATATATAATGAAATTCAACAAGGAAACTGGAAAAACAGCCAAATTGGTGCAGCAAAGTGGTTAATAGGATCATTAGCCTACTCGCTGTATTTTTTTGGACATTGTGTGCCTGTACCGTAGTCCTCGAGAGCAGATTGCAGGAACAGGCTGACAGTTACCCGCTAACTCAGCAGTGCTGGGTGCAAACTGCCATCTTCCTGTGGATTTACAGCTGCCACTTCTGCTACTTCAATTAGTTCTATAGCACACAGATGTTGCTTAAATGTTGCTGCTAATGATACTGCAATAAGCGTAAGATTCATGCCATATTTTGAGGCACGTAAATTTCTCAAGTGGCACAATTAAAGTGGAAATATTAGGTGGGGAGAACTTGGCAGTCTCTCCAACTTGGAAAGCGCACCCGCTATGCAATAATGGGTCAAAAATTCATTCAAGTTTTACTGCTGTTCAGAGTTTTAAAAGACTTTTCACAGTTGAATGCAAAGTAGTAAAAAGCAGAGTATTAGGAAATGAGAATGCTGTTCTGTTATTCAGACATGACTTTTAATTTCAAATTGAAATCACATGCTTACCTTCGCCGAGCGGGCTGCGTGTTGCCTGGCCGCACCGCCAAGATGCGTCTGAAAGCGAAAGGAATAAATAAAAAGTTTTCATTAATAAAGATTCAATTATTGCGGCTGCGCGAAGGTTCAGCATGGCGGTTGTATTAGCGGGGGAAAAAGAAAAAAAAAATGGTTTCCCAAATCACACACAGAGACAGCATCAATCATTTCCGAGGCCAGATGTAGCCTCCAAACTGCAGCCTGACAACACATCTCCTGTTTGTGCAGCCACCAAGCAATTATTCTTTCCATTATATCTCCCAATGACAGATCTCCAAACCCAGGGCTGTAAAAATTAGAGTTTGGGCTTATACAGTTGTGTCAGGTCTTAAAAAAAAAATAAGAAAACTTATCATGGCTGCAGTGTTTATGAGCTTGTCAAAGTACATGTACATAATTTTCATCAAAATTTCTTTTACCTCATTTCCAATCCTTCAGGATTAGATTTATCAGCAGCTCATTCGGGGAGAGCTCTCTGCGTGCATCCGAGCGGCTTTTCCACCTGCGAGCAGGACTCCGGCGGGGAGCCTGTTGGGTTGGCTCTGGTTGTGAAACGCGAAAGCTTTTCTTCATCCCAAATATTTTTCTCTTTCAAATTGGTTTTAACGTACTGCCTCGGGAGTCTGACAAATTTGAGGTGTAATTTTTAAAAATGGTTTTACAGCTTGGTCTCATTTGGTACGTACATCACGGCCAATGCATTTTGGTGGGAAAGAAGTAGCGGTGGCAGCACTAAACCAGGAGGCAAACCCGAAGAAAGATAGCTGGAAATCCAAAGATTATTTCCATTTAATGTTTAATTCATTTATACGGGGGAAAGATTAGTAGGCGAGCGCTGATTTTGAAACTTCCAGTATACACAGTATTTAAAGGATGAAGTTAAATGTTAGGAGAAGCAATCAATAGCAAACCAAGGGCGCGCCAGGCCGGCGAGCATCAGCGCTTTGTATCTAAATTACTGATTTTCTACCAAGGCGCCCGAACGTTTCCATTTCTCTGCGTGGCTCCGTCCCGCTCCTGGTTTGGATTATTTAACAGCAAATCTTACAGATGTCAGTTTTGTCTTGTTCCAAGGCAACAAGGACAATAAGTTCCAGCTGACCTCAGGACAATGAATCTTGCAAGAGCGCAGTGTGTGTTTTATACCGGCGTGAACAGTGCCCGTGTAATTGAGAGAGAGGGAAATGTCACCCTCGCCTCACTGTTGACGCGGCACTGTCTGTGTGCAGAGGCAGCCCCAGACCCGGCAAACGGGGAGGAGACAGCCCGCGCAGGAACTTCTCCTTCTTTCCTTTTCCCCCTTTGTTTTTTTTGCTTTTTTTTTGAGCCTGGCATTGTCCGGGCCGATGCGCCGGAGGAGGAGGTGGCAGCTGGGACGCGCAGGGGCCCCGGCAGAAGGGGTTTGAAACCATTGGCCAAAACCCTTCTCTATTTCTCCATCTTCTTGAGGTCCTGCACCACACCTGCCTGCCTGGTTGTACATGCAGCCTTGCGCTGCATTGGGAGACAGTATATTTTATTACTAGATTGCTTATTCCCCAGCGTGCCTGTCCGCTACAGAAAATCGTTTGATTCCAAACAATTTTTTCACATTGAACCGTATTAGCTAAACAATTACTATTTCTGTGAATGGCCTTGATGCCGAGGATCAAATGGGTTTGGTTGTTGATTACAGCTGCTTCGTTTACACTTGTAGCGCAAGGTGTTGGGCTCAAGTTGACATGAGATAGTCAGTGTACGGCCAAGTCTTTTCAGAAGAACATAAAAAAATTACCTTAATCCCACAAACTAATCTTTCTTTGCCATTTACCAGGATGTGGGCTGCTCAGTGGGAAAGAGTCTTTTACTGGGTATGGAAAAGGTTATATGGAACCTCTCTGGAGCACAAAAATGACCAATTCACCCCAACTGACCGCAAGCCAACGCGCCAAAGCATCCATCAGCTGCGGCACTGGCCGGTCCCTCCGCCTCTGCCACCCCCAGCACCGACCCCTTTTCTGCATTTAAAGCACTAACATTGCAAATGGCCTGAAAACATAGGGTTTTGGCCAATGCACGATGGTTTTTGCAGGGCAAAGCGGGGACGGCCACGACAGCATCACTCTCCTCTCCACCAGCATCAGGGGTACCCCTATGTCTTCCCCAGCCCCTTATTTATTTATGTCAGCTCCACTCCTGTTGAACTCCACCCAAAATTCCTGCTGCTTCAGTGGCACAAGCTGGATCCCGGTTTCCCCACGACGTGCAGGTATTTAGTAATTGCTCTGGTTCATGTCAGGAGGACACCAATGCCCGATGTTTCTCCTATTTCCAGAAGATGCTCAGCATGTCCTGCCTCACTGTAAGCCAGCTTGTGTCAAGCCGCCTTTTTATAAATTGCCCTTAGAAATGTTATTAACCACGAGCCCTGGCTATTAACTATTTTCTTCCCTCAGTGAACACAACTATTAATTTCCAAATAGTTATCCATGATTTCCCCTCTAAAAAAGTGACCACATTGATAAATGTGCATACTTTGGGCTTCACTGTGCAGTGAGGTAACTGAAATGTCATTTCTGCAAACTGAATTTGTTTTAAAACTAAACCTAAAATGGGGAACAAAAATCGAACAAAACTTTTACTGTCGATTTTCAGGAAGAAGGGTGCAGAAGTCTCTGATTTGTATTTGTGAAAGTGGAATCAACATGTGATGATGATTTTTATGGGATTTCCGAAAAGAGAATGCCCTTTCCCTATATAATTTATCGTTTCTGTGATTCATCAAAGCTTTTTGTCCTCCAGCATATGAGTGGTCACCTGTGATTTATGCACCAAAGGAGTAAGTAGATCCAAAATGGAGTAGAAAAGAGCGGCTTTGCTCCAAGTATCACATCCAAACTCTTTGTCTAAGTTGCTGCAGCAATATCGGAGCTGTAACGCACCGCAAAGTTGCCATGGGATTATGCGCCGATTTACTCAGCAATGTTATTTAGGGGGAAAAAAAAGAAATCAGATCCAATCTGTGTAGTTACCTTAGCAACCACCAAAGTGTCTTGTCTTTGTGCTCCCTGACAGGCAGGCTGGGCCAGGGCGTCCCTGGTGCAAACCCTCACACCCCCGCGGAGGGACGTGGTCCCTGGCAGCCCTGGCAGAGCTCATCAGCCGAGGGGGACCTGGGCCTCCCACCTTTCGGTGCTGTCAGGGCGGCGCGGAAAAGGCTTTTATTTGCATTGGCAGAGATTTCATAACCCCATCCCGCTCTGACTTTGGCAGTTTGCTTCTCATTTCAGATACCCTCTGTAATCTATTATGATATATAGGCCAGTCTTATTTCCCCCCCTCGCTCCAGCCTATGTCCTCTTTCTATTTAGGAATTAATTATGATGCTATCTCGTATAACTCATTAGTATCAATTAATTCTTTCCCTTTCATGATTTTATATAGCTAAATTAGATTGCCTCTTAGGAACTTAATAATCAGTATTGGACTCATTTAGACATATCTTTTTTCCCTTCTCCACCCAGTTTTACTTGGGCACGAGGATGCGGCGGCTGGAAATGCCCCGTCCCCTCCGGTGGGGACAGGGCTGGTGTGGTGACACCACCGTGCCCCATCTCCACCGTCCCCACCAGCTCCAGCCCCACACAGCACTGCAAGGCTTGGCCTCCCCTCACCCATAATTCTGAATTTTAGCAGTCTTTTTAATTATTATTTATTTATTTTGGGGCTGCCTAAGATGTTGATCTTGGTTTATCAGAATGAATAGAAAATATCCTACTTCTAGCAATTGGCCAAATCGTCGTGAATTATCTTCCCCTTAAACTCGCCGCAGGGACAGAGAGAAACGTCGAGGGAGATGTATGTTCTCCTCGTTCATCTTAGTGGGGTGTTAACTTTGAAATCACAGCATTGCTGGCATTCACATGTCCGTATTTAACTGCTTCACTGCTTACTGGCACATCGAATCCATTCAGGGAAAAAAGCAGTAATATGATTGAATATATCTGGCAGGACCTGATATTCCCACTCATTTTGAATCTGATCCAGCAGCAGCAAAGGCAATTAAATAACAAGTTTTCTCCGGCAAAATGAGTTGCAAAATGCCCCCAGCTGCATGATCTAGGAAATACACCTTGATTTTACTAATTGCCGTGCCTGTACCTCGCCGTGGCGGTATCTGAGACGGCTTTGCATGACCCACTTCATGTATTTCACGTAACCAAGCCCGGGCTGGGTTATCCCCCGCCGCGGCGCGTTAGCCCAGGCTGAGCCGCGCGCTGCCGAGTGGGGACTGCGGGCAGGGGTGGCGAACGTTGAGTGGATTTGCCGTGTTTAAAACATCAAACGTCATCTGCCGGCAATGCGATGCTCCGGATGCTCCTGCGATCAGCCAGGGAGAGTGCTGGGTCTCAGCCTTCCGCTGCAAATAAAGGCCAGGCTGTTGCAGGTGCAGGTTAGCCTTAGCGAGACAGCAACATGCAGCCTAAAAAGCAGAATTTCAGGAGATCCGCCAGTGTCATTTTAGAGAGCTGCTGCCTCGCCAGCCCAGGCTGAAACCAAACCATCCCGGCAGCGGCACCGAGCAGCCGTGCTCCGCTTTAGTGCAACACAACCATCAAAAAGTTGGACATTTTTTTAAAGATGGAGCTAAGAGCAAAAAAAAAAAGCAATGTTAGATAAATTACTGCAGGTTGCAGCACGCACATGCTTGCAGATGTGTACGTATAGTAAAGAAGGATGATATTGGATCTCCTTTACATCACCTGGTACTGGAAAAGTATTACCGAAAGAGGTACCCCCATTGCAGGAAAAAGTTGGCCAACATTGCTTTTTCCTACAGCAACTTTGGGAGAACCCCGGGTGCTCCCCAGAGGGACTGCTGGAAATGGCTGTATTGACCCCAAATTTTATTGTTTCCATATTCACTGCCAGATCAAACAACGGAGCCAGCGTCAGGGAGAGGCAACAGGAGGGGTCTGCTGGGAAAGCAGACATACGCTAAGCGTTTTTAATAAGTAGCGTAAGGAGTCTAATTGCTAAATCCCAATTAAGGCAGATATGGGTCAAGCGAAGGAAAAAGAAGGGTGGATTTTGTGAAAGGAGAGGAAAAGTCAAAAGGCTGAAGCTCATCGGATAACTTTATTTCTGAAAACATTCAGATTTGCAGCCTCCTCCTCCCGCCGCTCCCCCAGCGTCCGGCTGCTCACCACCCCTGCCCCGGGCACCCGGCCTGAACCCCCACTTCAGGGGGATGGCAAGGGAGAAAAAGGAAGGAAAAAAGAAAAAGGGAAAAAAAAAAAACACCCAAAACTTCACCAGGAGGACAAAAAAAATTGTTTTTTAAAAACTGTAGGTCTGTTTCCCTCAAAATTTAAAGAAAATTCAATCTAAAACCCATTCAGGATAGCTTTCAAACATGATTTCCACTAAAAATGAGGGAAAATGTGCTGTCTGAGCAATCCTTTTTTTTTTTCCCCAAAACGTCTGCTTATTCTCCTAAGGAGAGATTATTCTCATTATCAACAAATTTTAACTATTATTGTTCAAATCTAGGGGTTTTACTGGATATGCACTTCCTTTGGCTAATCAGGGAGCTACCAGTATTATTTCATCTATTTACATTCATGTATGCAATTATATTTCATAATCTGATTATGTGTTTTATATCTTTATATGGATGAAAATGCTGAATGTTGCATTTCTTTTTTATTGTATGAATTGTCAAGTTCTTTTTGGATGGAAATAAGAGTTCAGTAACACTGTGGTGAAAACGGCATTAATTTCATCAGCTAAATAGACCTACCAAAATAGTGCTGGATGCAAAGGAAAGGAGCATGTTTCTCTACATGTTCTGCACCTGAAATTAATAAATTATGTCAATAAAGTTAATATGCAAAGGGGATATTATTATCTATAGTCAAAAAATTGAATAGATTGTTTCTGATCATCACATCCTTCAAGATACTAAAACCAGCAGATCTTATCCTTTCAAATCTATTTTTATTCATAGATAGGGAGAGGAAAACACATTCTCTGCTCTTCCAACTCCCAATCATGTTTTCAGTTTTGAGTGAATTAGTCATTGACCTGAACCAGCTGAATACATTGAAATGAAAAAAAACCCACCCTCCCTGCCGTTGCTGAAATTGCTGTCACCAAGTTTATCACTGCAGCAGACTCCGGCTGCAGGTGCTGAGCTGGTGGCTTCTGCCGGCTCGGAGATCGCAACCGCTTCGCAACGCTCTCAGAAAGTATCTTCGACCTAAGACTGTTTTGCATTTACTCTGATCTATTTATCTAAGTTATAAGTGGCCTTGGTCTCCTTCCCACGGCAGCCCTCTGTGCTGTCCAAGCTGACGGGTGCAATGCCAGCCCCAGCCCGTGGTGGGTCCACGCACCTCACCCGAGCCGTGCCCGCCTGCAATCACCCTTTGGTAAGAACTACTTTATTTTTGCGGTATTTTATCAGTTTTATTCATCTGGTGTGAAGTCAGAGGGGCACAAGCCACCCACGTGTGCGGTGGTCTGTACCTGCAGGTGTCAGTCCCCCGCAGCATCCCCCTGTCTCAGATCACCACCGAGGCAGCTCACCCTGGCCTTGTCCTGGCTCACCAGCACCAAAGCTTTCCTGGTTAGGGGGCATTATAGACTTGCAACTCATAAATACTTAATCTTCACATTAAAAATGTGGGGCAGAATAGCCATTAGGGTCTGACAATGAAAAGGCTTTCTCTTTTGATCATGATGTCAGAAGAATGTAGGACAAGGTGCTTTTTTATTAAGGTAAAGAGAAAATTGAAAGTGAAGATAGAAAACAATGTAAATTTGACCTGGAGGACTTCCAGTTGTGACTGCTGAAATGTTTATTTTAGCATCCAAACCTGCTCTTTCTGCTGTCGCTTTTATTACTATAAGAGTGCAAAGTACAGGCAGTTCACACAAATTATTAGCCGAATTATTTATGTCAGCTTCCATTAAGAACAGAAAATTTCAGCATAGAAACAAAAAAAATCTTTATTTTCCCATCTTTGACTCAAATCATGGCATCCCTATAGCATGAAACTGCCGAGTCCTTGCCCTTGCTTTGCCAGCTCTGGCGAACTGGCCTGAAAGCCCATCATCTTCTGTATGGACTTGGGGCAGATGAGGCCGTTCAAAGGGCACCACCCTCCCCATCGCACGGTTTGGGAGAACAACTGTCCTTCTGATAATGTTCCCAAGGGTTATTTCCATAATATTTGGAGGCAGCACGTGGAGAGCATGAGCAGATTTGCTCCTGTTAACTGCTTCCCAGGCTAATTTTTAAAAAAAAAAAAGTTTAAAATGGTTTATTGCAGATTTCTGCATTTACATCAGTACTGTAAATGTGTAGCTAATTGCTCTGCTATATATTTTCATTACTTTTTGAGCCATTCCAGTTTCTTGGTCGTGGCATTTTACAACTATCGAAAGCAGAGCATTTTGGACATCTTTATGTGTAATACCATAAAGAGGGTTTTTCAGAACACCATTTGTCTCTTAAAAATGCTGCTCTCAATCTGTATTTTCCCTGTGCTCAGGACAGGTCCCTCCTCAGGGCTGAGCTGCTGAAGAGTCTTAGCAAGTCCCTGGCTTGGGACGTGCAGCTCTGGAGCAGAGACTAAGGTGGGCAAGGAGGGCTTGGCTTAGACCTCGGTAAGGCAGCGAGTCTGCAATGTTATTTCAGCAGGCTAGAGCCAGTAAAGACTGGTTTAGAGCTGAAAACTATGAGTACTTCCCCCATTAAAAACATTGTTCCTTTCTTTTTATGTTTTGATAAACAGTAGGACTTTCTGAAAGGCTCCTGCACAGCAGGATGGGTCTCCCATTCATACTGACTACACGACACCCACCGCAAACCACAGCAAATGGGTTGGCAGAAACAAATAGAGCATGGAAAGAGGGTAAAGCATGTCTCTGCAGGCTCCCCTCTCCATCCTACCCGGGGTCTGGCTCCTTCCCCTTCCAGAAGAAAAGAATAGTAGCTCTTGCTTGTAGATGTCACTGCTTGGTTTGCTGACCTGCTGTAACGGCCTTGACTTCTCATTCAACGGAAACATAAAGCCAACAGGAACCATCCCGCAAAATGGCATCCAGGTGGCAATGCAGCCTTTTGGCAGCTCGGCCTGATTTGGGATGCAGTGTGGCAAAAGCACCCAAACAAGTACCTGGTCCCCAAGTTATGCAGACACGGCACCGTGGACCGAAAGTAAAGCAGAACTGAATGAGAAACACAGACGCTGATCAATGGTTGAAGACCTCTGTCCTTGCAAGAAAACCTAAACCATTTTTATCTGGCATCCTTCTCTTACTAGAGTGTTTTATGAAGATTTTGTCAGTCAATTTAACTCCTAAAAAGTTCAATAGTAAGTTTCTTCTATTTTCCTTCCTCCTCATTCAATTAAAAAGACTTACTCTATTGCTTCTGCAAGCACTTATCAGTGATACTACCATGATGTGGCTGAGTAGTGACGAGTTGTATTACAGGGTAGTGTCGAGACAGAGAGTGATGCCGTGGGGAGAAGGAGCTGCTGTGGGGCTGTGGCTTCCTTGCAGGCAGCACTCAACACCCAAGCCCACTGGGCTTCCTCCACCCCATCCCGTTTTCTGATGTAGAACAAACTTTGGGTCTGTGCCCTAACAGCATTCTCTTGATAACTCTGTTTTACCCTTTTCTGCAGACGTTCTTCCTTTCCTACTCCTCTCAGGTCATTTAACCAATGGGTTTTGTATCCAGTCACTTGTCTTCAAGTTCTTCGACACGGCAAGACACAGGTTTTATTACAGCTCTTCCACTACTGAGTTCCTCGTCCTCCTCAGCAAGAGCAGGACATCGGCTGTATGGACCTTCTAGGTTTTGTTTCAGCGTTGATGCCTCTTCAGCTTCCTTAAAACTTGGAAGGAAAGGTGGTAACCAGGAATTCTGTATTTTACAAAGCACCTATGATTTCCGTTTCACTGATTTCCAGGAAGGAGGGAAGCCCTAAGCCCGTTCAAAGCTGCTCTGCCTGCGTAGCACGGGCATGCTGTGGCACACCATGCCCCCTTGGTCTTGTTCTAGCATTTATCCAAAGATGTACCCAATTGCCGTTCCCATTTTAGGCCATGCTACATGCTAGGTACATTTTGGAAACTTTTTTTCCAAATTAACTTATGCTCAGTGTTTTCCTCACACAGAGAATTTATTTATTTAAATAAGTGTCTAAATCTATGAAGTCACTTTGCGTTGGGCCCCTCCTGCCGCCGTGCCCACCCCTTTCTGCCTTTAACCTGCCGAGTGACACGGCTCAGGTGATTTGTACGGAGACTGTGGTCGATGGTCCTCGCCCACGGACCTGGCTTCGCCCTGGTCCATCAGAGCCTCTGGCTGGTCCCTCCCCGCTGCTCGGCCTTTCCTAATTTGTCCAGGCTGGGTCTTAAGGGATGAAGTAAGTGGAGGGGGTAGTCGGGAAGAAATCTTGGAAGTCCTTTTAGAGACACTTTGGATATTGCAGTGTTTGTTGGATTCATGACTTTCTCTAAGATGAGGCACGTTGATAAACCCGAAAGACGAAGAAGCACTGTGGAATGAATTTCTATGGCATGGCTCCTACCTTCTTTAGCTTTTATTTTCCTTTTTTCATTTAGCTACATTTGGCCTGCCCAAATAGCCTTGTGAGATGGTTATTAGCGGTTGGTTGTTTATTATTATTTCTACTCATTACAGTTTCAAAGTACTTTTGTGTCTGTGGAGCAAAGCCCACAGCAATTATTTCTTTTTCTTTCTTTCTTTTCTTTTTTTTTTTTTTTAAATCTTGGGACTCGAGCTGTAGTATGGAGGCAAGTGGCAATTGCCGCAGAACCGGCACACAGGGACCCCCCTTGCAGGTGACCCAGCACCTCCCGCCCCGCCGGCCGGAGTCACCGGTGCCGCAGGGTGCTGAGGCTGGCTTGGGAGGTGACTCCACGTCCCGGTGCTGTCCTTCACCTGGCGAGGACGGACCTGTGGATCTGAGCTGTGATGGCCAGAGCCCAAACCGCCCGGGAAGGCGGCGCTGAGCCGCAGCGTGTTGCCCCCAGCACCCTGCACCTCCGCAGCAGCACCGTGCTGCCCGCCGGCACCGAGCCACCGCAGAGGCAAAGCCGTCTCTGAGCACGACAGAACTGCACAGCGCAAGGACGGATATCATTAAATACAACTTTATTGGGTCTCATTGTACAATTTTTTTTCACGTCTTCCTCTTTTCTTCTCTCCATCTTCCCCTTGGTGTCTCCATCCTATGTTTCATCGTAGATAGAGGGCAACTTTCAAGTTTGTTGGCCATATTACCCAGACCAATTCCAACCTCAATTTCCTTTTTTTTAGTTGGATTTTTCTTTTTTAGATTTTACACAATAAGTAATCTGTCATTTTTGCCTGGTTGGAGAAGAGCAGCTTTCAGATAATTTCCTTGCACCCTCGCCCAGAGGGTGACCCCACTTGGTCTGCTCTGGCTGTAGCTGCTGCCTTTTGTTACAAAGTCGTTTCTTAAACAGTTTAATTTGTCTCAAGGTAAATGCGAAAAAAGAGTCACATAGCAACTGAAATCCTCTAAAAACTTTGTGGGCACCAAAAATGTACCATTTTGTGACCAATTAACTGCACGATGCCCTTTCAGTACTAGTACAAAGTCAACAAAGAGGAAACAAAACCGTTACAGTGCAACTGTTACTTTGTTAGAATGTGTAAGAAATCAAAAAATCACGACTCTATAGCCTCTATCGCTAACATCGTATTTCAACTGGCCACACTGCAGTAGCAATGTCACCAGCTGAAATGGGGTACCAGACCGGGAGGTCTCAAATCCTCCATCGGTTAATTTTGACCTGAGCGCTGAGAAATAATATTTGATTTCTTGTATGTAACAATGAAATCTAGCATTATATATGAGAAAAAGAGATAGCTTGGGTTTAATTATTTAATTTATATAATTTAAAGTTCTAGTCTAGTTCATTTTATTTAAAACTTTAGTATTTTATGAGGTATCTGAGTAAAGATAATGATCGCTTTTAAAATTATACACACCAACTTCTGGAAACTTTTATTACTTGGAGGACTTGTTCCTCCTTCGTATGCTTTTGTAGAGATTGTTTGCATACTCTGACTCCAGACTGGGTGCTTTCTCTTCCTTTTCCTGTAAAACTTAGGGCAGTACATTGTATAATGACAAGTGACCAAAAAAAATCAATTTGTAATCTGATTTGAGGGTTTTGATTTCCTCTGATGAGTTTAAATTTCATTAAAAGCAACCTTATTCGAACATAAAAGAACTCCTTGAAGGGTAAAACAGGGAATTGTCTCAAAGAGTATAAAGAATCCAAACTCTTTTGTGCTATTTATTCACGGCATTAATTGCGAGGTCCAACAGGCAGTGGCGGCTGGCAGATGCACCGTTATCGGCCCCGCGATCTGCACGAGGAGGGGAAAAAAAGCACAAGGGCTCACATTCAAAAATCGTTCTTTGGCGTATTGACACTTTAGTTATCAACAGCCCTTATTATCTGCTTAGCGGCGGATCGCAGCTTGCTGGTGACATAATAAGCTACAAATCACTGATGGGGCCTTTCTGCATTCTCCTAATTGTGTGTATTCTCTAGAAAAAAATTATCGTTGGGCCTCTTGTCTTGATGAGAAATTGACATTTTCTGGGGGAGCCTGGCGAGCGCTATGTGGGGAGATAAGACTTATAGTTGTTTTAAAGGAGTGCAGCCATTCTTTCAGAGGCCTCTTTATTGCTCTAGTTGACCCACTTGATGAGTATGGATTTCATGAGGTCTTTTTCAGCATTTGAACTATAAAAGGTTCAGAATGACACCACCCCTTATAGACAAAAGATAACCTTGCCCTTTGAATATATTGATTCTTTATTAACTAGGCTGTTTAATGCAATGAAATGAGGCATTAGATTGAAGCCTATTTCAAGTGCTTTGAATAATCTTTAAAAGCTTGAAAGACTTTAAAAAGCTGCTCTGCAATAATTGGCATATACTTTTAGAGACTCTATTCCTTCATTTTGAGTAAGGAATTTTTATCCTCTTCCTATGTCTAAACTCGCTATAGGCTGACACAACATATTTTCTCGCCAGGGCTATTACCGAGTTACAGATAAGGATGTGTCGTAGGTGGTGGATTGCCCTAGGACTTGTCATTCCTAGCACAAAATGTATGGGTTTTCTTCTTTTGTATTTTCTTTGCATTGAAAGTTAGACGAAACATTTCGATGCTCATTATTCAAACCTTTGAAATAAACCTAAAAGGAAAAGCGCCAGTAGGCATCATGAAGACTTTCATCCCTATAAACCATCTTATTTTTCAGTGGGATGCATCTGATTATGCCGCCGTTTAAACATGATACACAGATACATACTCAAAGTGGAACAATTGTCCATGCATAATAATAAGAATCCAAAACGCTCTATATTTCTAACAACTATTTTCATCAAACAAAAAAACTATGGAAATACTGGAGAAGAAAGGAAACATAGTTAAATATCCCGGTTTTCCATCTTTGTGAATTGTGACTACAGTAAGCTGCACCTCCTCATCACGCTCCATCACTTAACTGCTGAAACACGGGGCGACGGAGGAGGGGCTCAGGCACGCGGCGTGTCGTTTGGCAGTATATACACATACACAAGCACACACGTTTACTTCGGAGTTTCTCAGTGCCCTCTCGAAGTTGCCAGCAGCGCTCTGGCAGAATCAAACCCGCGTCACGAACTCCCCAACTTTACAGTTGCTCTGCCTGCTGCGCGCGTACTCCTGCACAAACGCCCTTTTTCTGGTGGCTGTGGTCGCACACAGCGATGCAGGAACACGCTTGGTATCTGGGGTGGGGAACTCGGACCTGTGCTTCAGGCTTAGCATCGTAACGGTTTCCCACAGAAACACCCCAGGAGGCTGAGTCGTGCCCACCTCGGTATATTTATATTTCAAGTACATTATATGTACATTGCACGTACCACAGTCCGGAGGCTGAAATATCTGTGTTCAGTATTATAATTAGCAAAAGCATTTGCTTCCTCATCAGCATTTAAAAGACGAGTACGTCGACCTTCGGTGTCAAACCGCTGCATGGAAAATCTGGGTTGTGCTCTGTTTAAAATAACTTTTCCTGTTTACAGACTTTTACAATATGACATTAAAATAGAAAAAAAAAAAACCACTCTACTTTACAAAAAGGGTGTCTAAAGCACAGTTTTGGTTAGATACTTCACCAAGGCTGAGCAACAAGTCATCGCCGGGCTGCGGAGCAGCGGTCTCCTCCCTCGTCATCCTCCGCGGGGGCTGCCTGGGCTGGCTATCCTGGGGCACCGAGAAGCCCACGTCAAGGATTGTGCTTTTTCTTAACCACGACATAGCTTCGAATTCTGGTATTTAGAAATGAAACCCCCAGTGTTGCATTTTTTTGTTCTGTGTTTAGTCACTTTTTTAATAACCAAACCAGATAAAATTACTAAAAATGAAATTCACAGACAAGAAATACTTTAATTAAATATTGTGTAAAATGAACATTTTTTTATACAGTTAAATATATGAAAAAATGTACAGATAAAACAATCTTATTGTAGGGTCTTTAACAGTAAAATCTACCATTTAGTGAAGCTTTCCGTCTGGAGACAATGAAGCAATGAGTGCATTGACTAAGTAATCTAAAACACAAACAGATTGCATTTATGAAGAAACTTGCAAACTTTCTTAACATGTACACGTGACCTCTTCTTTAGAGCAAAACCTTACTTAGACAAAATATAACGGAGGCAATTCAGTTCCAAAGTGACTTCTCAGGCTTTTCCACTTAGCTAAGCCTTAGTCGTTATCACAAAGGAAATGCGCGCGGCATTTATCAGCTGTGATACGCTGTATCGTTCTTTTAAACCCTTTAATAAATGCTTTACTAAAATGTGCATTTTTGCCCACAAAGAAAAAAAAAAATGATCCCTCCTTTTTGGTTAAAACTTTAATTCTGCTGCAGTTTGCAACATGTTTTGCAGTGCTGCGTTTGCAAACTATTTAGTGCAAAGTAAAAAAAAGTCCACGTTTCTCTCTATGGATTTGGCACTAACAGCCACGATATGCGACGGAGGTCATTCCAGTTTAAAAAGTACAGTCATCTACGGGTCTGTTACAAAAAGTTCCATAAAAAAACCAATAAACCTAAACAAACAAACCCCAAACAGTTAAAAATTATGCATGATCCTGATCTCACGTGAAACCTTTGTCTTTTTTAAACAGTGCAGGGTTCGGGAGAATGCAGAGTGCAGCAGAAAATAGACACATAAAGGAGTGATACAATTGTACACCGGGTTTGTGCTTTTTTTTTTTTTTACACCAGAAATCATCCAAATGAAGTAGTGATTAACAATTGTGGTGTAAGCCTGTGATAAAACAGCACAAAAGTTCTTCAAAGAAGTTCACTTTTAAGGCATCAGAGAAGTTAATGTGGCAAACGTTTTAATTAAAACATCAGAAGTGAATTTATTTTAAACTTTAGGCCTCTGAATTTTTCCAGTAAACACAGTTCAGCTATGTGGCAAAGTCATGGGTGGCAGCTAAAAATGACTTTTTACAATCTTTAAAAAAAATTTAAAAAATTTAAAAAAGAAAAAAAAAAAGAAAAAAAAAAAGAAATGCAACCACAAAATAGATTCATCTTTTTTGTGGCTGTATCACATGCACATATTCTACTAGTATTCATTACAGCCATGTGGCACAATTTTGATTTGACTATACAACAAACAACTTTTTTTCAAAATTATTTGTTCTGATAACTTAAAAATAATATAAAAATAAACAATGAATTTGACTTTTCCTTAAAAATAAAAAAAAAAAGATGGAAAGTCTAAATAATAGCAACTTTATGAAGTACAAATGAAATGTACGGACACTAATTTATTTAAAAGAAAAACATGAAGGCAACGGTTCTTGGCTTAATGCTATTCTCAGCATCACAATACCAGGCCATGACAAAAACCAATACATACAAGAAAAAAAAATGATGAAAAGCAATATACAAAATTTCAAAGATAAATACAATATTTATAGTTGATATGTTACAAAATAAATTCCCTTAGTGACTGCAAGTGTTTATGTGAAAGAAAGTGTTGCAATGAATAAGACTATTTTATTCCTTATAGGCTTCATAAGGAATAAAATTTGCTTTTCTAAATATTTAAGTGGATCTGAAAAAAATTCAAGACAAGTGTATAAATATTTAGCTACAACTTTGGCAAAATCACAAAAGTCTACAATTTTATAACCACATACAAAACACATTAGGGAAGAAGGATCTAGAAGTCAAAAGGACAATTTTCTGGTACAAGAAACATAGACTTCACAGTAGCCTAAGAATGCAATAGTATACAGTGCTAGCAAAAGTTGAAAAAATGTTGCAGATCACACTTGCTTAACAGGAAGCTCTAGCAGTGGAAGTATATTTTTTTTTACCAACAGACAGTAGCAATTTTTTCTCTGTCAGTGTGCTTGTTGAAGGCAAGAGAATTCAATATCAAAGTTACAATTTCTAACTACAATAAGTTACAAAGTTCCATTTCATTAAGATGAAGTTAAGCAATGATAAACCCTCCCGCGCCCGCCCCCGCGCCCCGGTTTTTGTTTTTCTAATCATATATTCATCCTTCTTTTTTTTTTCCAGTTTGATGGCTCGTAACCTCCTTGGCCCCCTTTTTTCCACCACAAAAAAATATTTCACATTATAGAGATACACAACCATTGTGAATCTAGTTATGAGTACAGAAAAATGTTCGGAGGCATTTTTCATCAGTGTTTCATGATAATCAAAATGGTGCATCCACAAAGTTTCTCCCAACACATAGCAAGTACTAGACATAGCCAAGACGTAATCAGAAACTTTATACAAAATAGGCGTCGCTTTTTCCTTATTCTTCAGGACTGAGAAATGTGAAAATATGAGAAAAATTCAGTCAATAAAATGGAATTGTTCATGAAGAAGTAGGTTGTTTGCATGTAGATTCTTAATAGTTTAAATAAAATCTTTAAACAAAGTCTTTTTTTTTTTTTTTTGTAGCATTTCGATTTGTTGCTGATTCTGTGTGAAGATACTGTTTCCATCAGCATGTCTTAATATACTAAACTTGTCCCCTAAGCCCATCCTCTGAAGCTTGGTGCTACGGTAGGTAAACAAAAGTGACTTTACATTGGCGGGACTACAAGCCCAGACATAGCTAAAAGAAAAAGAGAAGAAAAATCAGCCGTTATTAGCACGCTTGTGTAAGGCACATCCGGTTCAAAGCCACCGCGATGCTCAGCACCGGCCGGGAGCGGGGCAGGGCGGGCGGCTGCGGACCCGGGCTCCTCCGCGCCACGCCACGGCACCCTCTGGCCAGGGGACCGCGGGCAGGCGCTGTTCCCAGCCAAGGGCTCCGCAAGGGCTTCTCGCTGTGCCCTGAGCGGGTTTTTGTGCGCAGAGCCCCCCGACGCCCGCCCGCGCGGCGTCTCTGCCAGCCGGGGCCAAGAGCGAGGCGGGGGCCAGGCTCCTGGAGCGGAGGAAGAACACGGCCGCTCCTGGTCGTGTCGGGTATCCCTCGGGGACGTCCCCGCAGCGGGAACCCCACCAACCACCGCTTCATGCCCAGGCCTGGCAGCCGGGCAGAAAACCTCCGTTTCCGTGATTGTACTTTATGACGCAGCGGGGCCGAGCAAGCCAAGGACTCTCAAAGGCCAAAGCCGAGTGCCCGACACCTGCTCGCAACTCTGGAGACCAAGCGCCATAAAAAGGCATGAGATTGATACCCCTGACCGGCCACCTCCTTTTTTTTTTAACAGATAAAGACTGAGATGCCAACAACTACTGCTTTTTTTCCCAGTTAACTCTTTGGTATAAACATAATTTAGGCAGTCTTTAATTTTAGTGTTGTTTAATTTTTGCCATAATGATATTTCTCATTAATTTATGTACAACAGATATTAATAAATTTGTTCGTGTAGTGATGTGAACTTCAATTTCTCAGTTCATTAATTTCAACAATATTAATTTATTTCAGATTCGCTGTTACAGCTTTACGGTTTGGAAGAGCTGGGTACGTACACATTTCATAGGTAACATAACCTCCTGCAGCAGCCAGCGGCGCGGTCTGCAAGACCAGCATCGCTCCAACGGCTGCGGCGGGAGCCCCGAGCAGTTGTGGTCCAGCAGGCGCCGTGCGTGGGAATATCTCTCTCTGAAACACATCTCTAGTGATGCTCTGGAAACAGGCTAAAGTTTTCCAACTCTGGTACTTTTTTCCCCCAATTAGACATATCAAATATGTCAAAATTAAAAGGGAAGTTATAATTTTGCATGGTTTATCATACTGCATGTTTTAAATCTAAACAGCGACCGAAGTTACAAAACTTAGCTGGAGAATAGTGTGTACATTGGCAGAGACCCTTTCTACCCAAAACATTTAGTTTCCGTATCGTGTTTCCACTAAATCTCCTGTGAGTTTTCAGCTGGCAGAAGCCTGGCACCACGTCAGGCAGCCCCAGAGAGATGTGGTTCCTAGGGTGCACCTGAACTGGGGGACACGGGGGCTCATTTCCAGGTGCTGTTATGCTGCAATACAACCCTCAGCTGCCCTAGACACCAAGATCACCACAGGTCAACCCAAAGTATAGGGTCTTCCTATCTTTTCGGGTTTAGGTTCAGCAGGGATCTGTCACCACGCTCTATGGCAAGGTGATGGTGAGACGTAAAGGCTATGTCTCGGAGCACGAGACGTGCTCTGCCAGCACGCTAAACGAAGTGCAGAAGTCCAGGACTGATCCGGACATTTGCTTCTTCAAAGAACAACTTAGCAGAAAAAAAGTCCAGATTTTTCTTCCAGGGGTTGTGTGCATAAATACCTTAATAAATAGCGCATCATTATTAGGTACTAATACCCTGCACATCTTAATCACACGTGTATTGTAATCTCATGTTTGGCTTCTGCTGTGTGAAAATTTAGGTTGTCTGCTGCATACTTTTCTGGGGGGAAAAAGTCTGAATTCTTTAATTTAAGCGATCTAGTCATTTTTTTTAAATTCTATCTGTGGCACAATGGGAGGGGGGTGCAAAATTGGTGCTCCAGACATTTATTTCACTATTTATTTTAGTAGCAACATTTGACAATTGTGAATTTCTGCACTACGTTTCCTGCTGTGCAAATTGATACCAAATGCCTTCTTAAAGAAAAATGGGGCGGCTAGATTTTTAATAATAATTCTAATAGTTTCATCCAGGGGAAGACCAGAAAATTAAGCAGGGTGCAATTTTAAAAGAATATAGAGAACCTTTTGCTCTGCTTTAGAGTCATAAAGCTTAACCAGAGAGCAATATCTTTCACAATCTATAAAAAGTAAATTACAATTGAAAACCAAATTTTGAACACATATTGTACTTCCAACTTTGCAGCGAGCCAGCACTTTCTCACTAAAAAATTTATTTTATACCTTACATGTCCATTGTTTTAAACAGGAAAAAGCGCTCTGCCCCAAGAAACCCATACGCTAGCATCCTGCTTTTAAAAAAATGTGCAAGTACTTAACTTTCTGATCTTTGGCTATGCAATGGAAGTCATAGAGAGTTGACAAGATTGTGGCTTTTTGGATAAGCCCAAAGGCCCTTTCTTGAAGACTTACTCACAGGAGTGAGCCATACCCACAGGACGAAAGAGGGGGGGGTATCTCCTCCACAAGCTGCCGCTTCCGCGTTTTGACCCTAATTAGGGTGTCGGTTGGCCGAGGACGGATGCGCAGCTGACGGGTGGCATACGAGTGCAGCAAGGAAGAAGACTACACGTTAGCTCTGGCTGGCATTGCCTGCACGCTGACCTTTCTGAGATTTCCCCAAACTGGCTTCTTTTTTATTCTTTTTCTTTTCTTAACCTCTGTCTTGGATCTCTTTAGAAAAAAAAAGTTAATCCCCTTGTCGGCTATCGACCTCTCCGTGTTCACTCTTGGGCAGTAAGTCCTAAAACACAGAGTGGCTTTTTGGGGCCATGCTTACTAGCAGCAAGATCTTCCTTCTAGCGTGATGGGCTCAGGTGGTCCTGATGCTTAGGGTGATGTTACCCCAAGCCAGAAGTTAGAGCAGCTCTACCTCTGCTTTATACTACGTTAAGAGACAGAACAGTCCATCTGAGGTCCAGATGGAGCTTCATAGTTCTGCTCCTGCTTTCTCACCATCTTAGATGTACCAAGAACAGCATTTTTTCCACACATAGACAAATCCTACAGTGGTTTACCCAGCAAGAACCCCCAAATCCCTGTAAAAGGACTACCCGTGTCTGCAGGGCTGTTACGTGCCGGGTTTCGCCATGCTTTCATCTGCCTCTGCCCCTGCACAGTGCTAACAAACCTCCACAGGAAAAACTGGGCTGCCTGGCCCCGGCGTCTTGGTGTGCGATGCCTCGCCATAGCGGAGTCAACCAGCTTCCCTGAAAACTATCCAACGGGCTTTTATTTCAGAACAGAGCTTACGTGGGGAAAAGTAACATAACAAGCAACGAGAGAGAGGATATCCTGCCCTGTGATTAAAAGAGCACGTCATCCCTTCTTATCCAGATTCATAAACTGCAGGATTTACCTGAGATACGACAGTGACCACGAGCTCTTACTTCTATCTTGGCTTGACTAAACGTACGTGACCGCTCCTAACGGCGCGGACCCCTCAGCTGTCACTCAGCTGCTTCACATCCCGCTGTACAATGAGGCTCTGTACTTGAAGATCACCAAAAAACTCTAGCGTTGGACTGCAGCTCTTGAATTTCGTATTTTAATTTAATGTAGAAAATGTGCTGATCAGAAAACTCTCGAGCTGCTCGTACAGCGTACAGAAAGCAACTAATTTAACTTTAAAAAGGCTCAACGTCAACAAATGACGAAGAAAATAGGAAGAAGGAAGCAGAAACCCCCTAAATACAGGGGGTACAGGTAAAATGCAGCGTAAATAAGTATCTCCTGCATAGCTGGCTTTTCTTTATGATGTCTCTTGAAGGAAGCATATGACAAATTCATCCCTGTCTTGCCACTCAGTTCTGGCTGCAATTCAAGTCAAGGCACTGGCTGAGATCTGTGAGGACAGCTGGGAGAAGTGTTGTCATCCTGACGCCTTCCGTGAGGTCAGTCTGAATTAACTAACAGCTTTGGTTGGAAAAAATGATGGTGCCTCTCTGCTGTGGTGATAAAGGAAGGCACCAAGGATATGTCAGATGCAATTTGATTTTCTCCTCAGCCCGAAGGGGACTCGAACCCACATGTTTTACCTTTTGCTAGAGTACCCTAACTCCCATGACACGGAGCATCACCTCGTGGTGCCGTGCTATTTTACATAAGTAATTCAACTTTTTGTCACAACCCTGGAACTCAGTGCTTTAATTACCAGTCCAGAAAGATGTTCTTGCTATTTCTCTGGGTCATTTTGCTCAACACAGCTGCTTCAGCTGGGTGAGGAAAACATGACAACTTTTTTTTTTTTTTTTCCAACACTTCTATTCGTTTTCAGTTTGGCTGCTGAACCAAAACCCGAAGTTTCTGCACACCCCTATGTCTGGATACCTCCGTGTTTCAGAAGCTCTGAGTGCCTGGTGGGGTAGGGACAGCCCGCTGAGGCAGCACTGCAGGTCTCGGGGACACCTAACCCAGAGCTTTAGCAACACCCGTGCGATGCTGGACTTTGTGAGGGATGACACCAGGTCTGCTGCTTGGATTGCAGCATCCTAAAGTCGGGGGTTGAAGGGATCTTTAAGCCGTCAGTGGGCTGTCTGGGCCCAGAAGCAGCTTAGTCCAGAGCAGGGTTGAACCTCAGCCTAAGCGCTAACTTCACAGCCTATTTAACAAAATCAGCGTCGGTTGATTTGAAGTCGTCTACCAGACATTTACACAAAAAGCATTTTGTGCCTGAGGATGAAGACGTATGGTTACTGGGGGCTTGGGGAGGTGCCAGGGGAGATTGGGTGCTCAGTGTCTGCTGGGAATTGGGCATTGAGCCTGCCCAGTTCTTCTGAAAACCCCACTTTGCAGGAATCTAGATCTCTTAAACACCTGAAACCTTGACTATCTGATGGGGAGCCCTTTATTTACATACTGAAATTACAGAAATTTACATCATTTTAATTTAGATCTTTAAATAATTTTATTTTTCAGAGTAAAGCAGTATCAACAAATTAATGAGAATATATACATAAATATCTGCTACAGACTAGCTACAGAGTAGCTGTTCATATCTAAGCCATGTGTTACCACATTTTATTTTATTTTATTTTATTCATTTTATTTTATTTTATTTTATTTTATTTTATTTTATTTTATTTTATTTTATTTTGTATTTTTATTTATTTCAATATTCACTTTTTATACTAGTGTATTTTTATAAAAAGAGGAAAGTAGGACTCTGGATTATTTTATGAATGGATAATCTTTTCTAAGAGTATTGCTTACAGCTGGTATAGTTTTCTACTTACAGTAACATAGCAAAGCTTCCACTAAAGACATATGCAATTACAGAAATTGTTAATGTAATTATCCTTTTTTTAACATTCATCCTACAGTAAGATTTGTGTAGCTGATCCTCAGCCTTTCATTGACCTGAGTGCACAATAAGCTCTCAGATGCTTCTTTGGGCCGAGAAGTTAATAACAAGCTACAGGGACACCCATTTTGAGATCCTGGTCTCGAATGGCCTGGATTTTTGGTGGACAGGCAGTTCCGTGGGATTATGTCTCTCCAAAGTGCCTTAAGCTAAGTACCACAAAATGCAGGTGTCCAGAATTAGTTTGTGCAAATCAAAATATCTGTATTCATCTGTTTGCCTGCGAGTGCTCATCATATTATGGATATCACGGCAATCCAAAGAATAAATAATACTCACTACCTACATCTTAACTAAGAAAGTCAAGAGGAGTGATGACCTCCAGGGTAAGAGTGTCTGCAACCCTTTCTGCTTTCCATGGGATTTGAAGTGCTTCAATTTACTGCACTGTGCAATGAGGCTCATGATTTGTAAATCGGAGGCAAACAAACCTTTTAAAAATACTAATGCATCTGGCAATATTATCTTCGAAACTTTAAGATATGCCATAAAAAGGAAGTCCTCTTTGTTCATATTTTTATTCCTCCACCAAACGTACACTATATTGTAATTCCTCCTGCCCCACTGCCAGCAGGTGACCATGGAATTCTGCAAGCGACTTATAAATTGTTCATTACGCTACCCACACGAAATCACACAGATGAAAAAAATGCAGAAGCTTAAAATTGCCTGCCTTAATTAAAATATTTAGTTATTCATTTAGGGAAGTATCCACTCTAACACCCCAGTAAGAGAGTGACTTGTGACCAACAGAGCATGCAAACTCACTGCACAAGCGCTAGCTAGTCCAAGGGAAGGTCAGTTCACTGAGTAAGAGCTTAACCTGGTTTACACTAATTTGACGTATTTTAAAATAACTATTGCACCATACGTAAAATGAGGAAATCGCACCATGTTATGCTGGAATGCTGCTGGTTTTAAACATCCATAGAAATGTGTTCAGAAAAAGTATAAACGCAAGGAGTACACAAAACCTCCGAGAAGCATTCAAGGATACAGTCTTTAGAATTTAAGGCACGAACCCCTACAGGAAAATGCCAGAAAAACAACTTCTGTTTTCTCTAATGTAAGCATTAAAAGTGAACTAAGATTTGCTTAAAATCTTAGCATACCATTCATGCTACCCTATTTCTTCTCCTGCTTTTGCATCACTATGAGAGCACCAGAAACCTAAAAATATAACGAGGTACCTTTCTCCAAAATAAACGATCAGGGCTTGAGTGTATGCACCAAAAAAGCAATACACAGAAAATAGAGAGAGATCCAGCTCACCTTGAAGTCCATTTCCATTTGCACTGGTGCAAGATGGTGGAGGAGAGGCTTGGGGCCTGACAACAGGAGCAAAGGCGCTCTTTTGTTTCACTGCAGAGATGACATTGGCAGGTGAGAATGAGAAAATGCCGTGTGTACTGCTACAGTTTGAAGGGAGGGTGACCGAAGAGGCTGCCATGGTAGGGCTTGACGGCACTACTGCAATAAAGCAAAAATAATCAGGACTCAGATTGAGGTTTTCACGGCAAACACGGAAAAAGAGAGTGATAGGGCCTTGCCTCTTAAAATATATATATATATATATATAAAAAAATATATATAAAAAAAAAAATGAAATGCCTTGGCTTGGCCACTCTCTGGATAACAGGCAAACTCTTTTGTGTTGGACTTTTGTTACAAATTGCGCAGTCCAATTTTTTTTCTATCTGAGATTGTATTATGGCACAAACAGATCAATTTATTATATTCATTTTTACGTCCAGCCTCCAGAGTCACCCCTCCTTTTATCCAGTAGCTTACAATATAGGAAATCAAAACAATGCAAGTATTTGATTTTGTAGTAAATATGAATCTATATGATGATGTGTTACCAAAAATAGACACTTACTGCCATAAGGAGAGTTAGCTGAGGAGCCATTAAGAAATCCAGGGGAACCTGGTACACCTAGATTGGGCATGCCGGCATTGCCATATCCATTCATGCTATTGCTGACTGTGTTGTAATTGGACTGCTGAGGAGTACTGCTGGGAACATATCCTCGCGGGGAAACACTGCTTGTGTTGCGACTGTAACCTACTGTGTTAGAAACCCCCCCACCCCAAAAAAATAATGTTATTTTATAATATAGACTTAGGGCTGGGGGGTTTCCTCATGCAGCATATATTACACAGTTTTAATTGATTGCACAGCTTTGCTCTAAGTTGTCTCTTACTGCCCTATCAACTCTTGCAGTTTGAGATAACCTTATCACGCCAACCCTACTTAAATCATCTGCGAGCACTCTATGTTGTCTCTCCTCTTAGCACAGACAGCCAACAAAAGCTCTCTTCGATCCAGCTGTGGCAGGTGCCTTCACGTTTGTCTTTAGGAGCAATTATCAACAGGCTCGAGTCCTGCTTTGTACCAACACACTGAATGAACTTTCAGCCTCTCCAGACCTTCAAATGCCATAGCTGACAAGAAAAACTTTTTTGTTGCAGTGATTTACTTTAGAAGGCTGTTTTGGGGTCTTCATTTTATGATTGATATTTTTATGCTAACAACAAGCTTGTACTTTCGTAAGGTGTAGCCATCGGTGAAAACTAATTCAAGATCTAGTACAGAATTTCATAAGGCTTATTAGCTTGGAAATGCATTAAAAGACAATCTTTTTAGAAGAGGAAACATAGCAGAATCAGGATTTTAAACAACAATTTGTTCCTATCTGAGCAATCAATTTAATAATTATGTTGCAAGCAAGAAATATGGGTTTGAACATATCTAATAATCCTGTTTCCCTCCTTTCATTAGTATCAAAATTAATTTTAAATGCAATATGCTACATGCATTTTCAATTACAACAGGTAAATTAAATCAACTATTACTTTTATTAGTAACATATATGTCACACATGCCTATAAACAAAGTATTTTAAAATCACAGACATCAAATTAGATTTATCTGTGTAAATATTCCAAAACCAGGTGGACATACCCAGACATAATTATTTTATAAAAAACATACACGCTGTATATTTACTGTGAATAATAAAGAGCTTTCTACACTTTGCCAATTTTTTTTTTCCACTGGAGATGCTTTATGATAACAGTAAACGAAAGAGCAGGAAGAATTAAATATTACGAGAAAGTTAAAGACGGCATTTCATTACACGATCAGACGTATGACTATGGGGAGAAAAAGAGGTAGAACACAGCGGTGACATCAGCTCGTATTAATAGGCACTGGCCAAAAGCAGTCAACAACGTGAAGGATTAACTCGTGAAATCCCACATACCTTGGTCGTTCGCTTGTGATGTTTCGGAAACGTTAACCGCGAGCTGGCTGCTGAAGGAGTTCACCCCCATCATGCCAGTGTGAGCAGGAGTGTTGGCTAGAGTGGGGATCTGGTTGTGATTGCGTGGCACACTGTATAACGCTTCAGCAATGTCAGCTGCTCGTTTCAGGATTATTTCCTATAAAGACATAAAATAATCACTGACAACTAGGAAACTGATTTGCGCAAATATTCCAAGTTGCCGTGACGTTAAAATTTACAGAAGAGATTCATGTGGAATTATAGTAAGGATGGGGATTTTGCTGCTTGTTTCAGCTGAACCTTCTCTTTTCCTTCTTACATACCGGAGCGCTATGCAATTTCACATCAACACAGCAAGTATGAAGAAATAAAGAAATTAACACAAAATTACAGTTCAGCGCTGTAAGTCATGTGAAAATTGCACACATATACTTTATTTGTCTGGGGCAGTAGATGTATTTCCAGCAGTTTGCAAAATACAGCATGTTTTGTCTGCTCTGTTTAGCAGATTTCTTTAGGACTTCCCATTAGTCACTGTATATTTTGGCCTGAGTTCAAGGTTATTCTCTTGCCTTAATGATTGCTTATGCTTTTGGCACCTTACACTTAATTGTCATTTCTGATAGGCAAACTAGCCGTGAGAAGAAGCATCTCCCTTAGAGCATTGCATCACATCAGACTGCCCTCAAGGTGGCTGGCAAAGCCAGGCTGTGTACAAAAAGAATGTGCTGACGCTCTGCCAGCTTTGCAAATAGCAGGTATTGATTTACATAGGTAGGCGTGTATAAGACGACTGCACTAGTGACCTACCTGGTTGTTATGGGGCATCCCATATAGGGCTTCAACAAGGTCTGCTGCTCTCTTAAGTAATACTTCCTAAAGAAAAACAAACAACCTGCGTTATGTTTCACTAAATGCAGCCGTCGTTCCAAGAAGAAAAGAGAAGTGCAATAATGTTGGCCGTTCGCGGTGGCATCTATAATTGTGAGGAACCGATAAAGTGGGTAAAATATATCACACGCTATCCTGGTGCTCTTGCTATATTTAGTGCATGTATTACAAAGATAGGAAGGTATTTTGTTTTGGAGGAAAATACTGTTTGTGGTTTGAAGTCAAAGTTAGATACAAGCCTAAAAATAATATTGCATTTTACATCCAGCTGTTCAATTATGATTGACTAGAAAAGGTGTTTGCTGCTGTAGCATGTAGCTCTAGTGCTGAATTAGTGAAATCAGTGCTTGAGGTTTAATGATGTAGTCTTATGGGTATTAAACAAACAAACACATGGTAGAGATATGAAAGGCACAGGCATCACATTTGGCTGTTAATTCCTAGCACTTTAGTGGTGAAGAACAATAAGTAATTTTCCATATCTTAATTAAACTGGCAGAGTCCTTAAAGACAACATCTCACCCCTAATTCATGCCCCAAATTTGCAAGTGAGTTCAATGCTTATTCCTCTTTATTTTGAACAATAAAGTGAATTAACTTGGGTTAATCTAGTTCTTTCATAATGACATTAAGAAATTTTTCAATTAACCTCTTTGACTGCATGTTGTAAAGGACTTCATAAATGACTTCACATTCAGAGAGTGTTGAGTACTTGTGCCTGGGGGCATGGATGCACTGAATTTTGTCTTATCCCTGTCTGCATGCCTACTTCCAGTTTTATGATTGTGAGGATTAATCCATAGTTTAGTTAATTTTAAATACAAATTGACTTAATTTTTTATTTTTTACCTTCGGCTGTAATAAAATTTAGCTAGAG
>NC_134318.1:42876944-42884444 GCF_964195595.1 Calonectris borealis
TTGTTTTAAAGCCAGCGTCATTAAACATGCAAAGAGAAGGCGCGAAGGCGGGGAGAGAGCATTCTTTAGCACTAACAACCCACTCCCTTTTGGCGAGCGCGCCGCGAGGGGAGATAGACCCGCGGCCCTCCGATTTGGCACAAATTTTCCTTCTGACTGAAAAACCTGCCTGCAATAATAAAAACAGGAAGACATTCATTTGCTTCATTCCAGCTGCTGGTTCCAGCTATTAAATGAGTTCCAGTTTCATTTCAATAATGATCATCTTCCTGTAACTTCCCAATCATGCATTTGTCATAATGCAGTAATTTTCTAGCTACAAACAGATCCTCGTAATGAGGCAGTTTTTCACATTAGCAGCATAACTACATAATAAGAACATCTGCAGTTCCTTTTCTGAGGGACAAGAGAGAGCTTCAATTAAGCCATGGGGATTGTTAAATAAGATATAGTATATTTTACTAACAGGGACACCCGCACCCTGCTTTAGCAGACTGCAAGCCTTCAACGTGCCTGAATGAACACAGGTTGTAATGTGTAAAAATTAAATAAAGTAAAATTAAATTGCTCAATACAGAGACATTCCTCTAGAGGGTGTTAGTGATTTCAGTGACAAAGTGCTATTTGCTGACAAGTAGTTTACACATTAACCAGCTGAATCCAAGGGGGAAAAATGCCAATAGCAATTATATCACCTTGAGGTTATTAAATGTCCTACTGATAAGTAACTAGGTGAACTTGACCAGGTGATAAAGACTGCTGTGAGCAAATGATTGTGCAGTGAAGAATGTCTCTTAGTCCTGCTGTTTCTCCAGATAGCTTTTCTTTCAAAAATGACTGTATAAAAAGTTGCATTAAAAATGTGTGGCCACTGAAGACAAAATTGATATTTAACTCCCCGCTGAATACTTCACCCCTATCAGAGCACCTTTATCATTTCACCTCAAAACATTATACAAAGTCTGCAAATGCCTGTTTTTTCTCCTTTTTTAGGCTTTAAAATGATGCTAAGTTCACCACTTTATCATCAACTGTCTCTACCAAGTGCATTTCATCTATAAGAAATTCAGATGCTCGGGAAATTAAAATTTCAAAGATCTGCTGCAAAAAAAAATCAATGGGTAAAGATCAATGCTCATAGAAATTTCATGAACTTTGAACTGATATGGGCATGATGATGAGAAGTGGTTGGAATTTCAGGTTGCTGATTGTTCCTCACCCAGATGAAAAGCAGCCTACGGGGTTGAGAGGAGGTATACATTTGAGATGGGTTTTCACTTTAATATTTTGTCAGACAAAAAATTAATTTTTAGTCTATTTCGGTAACAAGCACAAATAAAAAAAAATCAGCCTTTCCGATGTGACTTGTAATACCACCACTTCTTAAGAGCACCTAATGCTTTGCACATTAACACTGCAAAGAAATGAAATCGGTTCCCTTTGCAGCCGATTGCAGGTGCAAATTAATATTGTAAAATGAAGATCAATACATGGACAGGGCAAAATCAATAGTGGCTAAATTATTGCTGCATTTTCCTCCTCATTCAAGATGAGTTGTGTTTTCCTCTCAAAGTCAATACTTTGCAGCTTTTCTCATTAATTTCTCAATAAATTTGGCAATGAATTTCAATCACAGAACTCGGCAGGGTGAGCCAAGCATTGTGGAATGCATAGGAAATACAAAGGCATGGAGGGGTTGAACACATCATTCATCAGAAGGCACTCTTGCTTGTTGAAGCAGGACTAATATCCCTGGACTTACTAAGGACAACCTATTTACTGTAAAAAAAAAAAAAAAAATTAAAAGGCATTTAAGTTCTCCCCATTCCACAAAGAAACTAAAAATAGATTTTTCATTAAAAAACCAAAACGACACCTTTGTCTTTATCTCCCCAGTTTCTCGTAATCGCCCAGCTTTCCTTCAGATAGCAGAAAGGGAAACAATGGCACTCGCTCACTTGTTTCAATTACAGGCCTAAAATTCACAGGTCAGCTAATAATTACGCTCAATCAGAAAACGGTATAGAATTTTCCTTAAAATACTCATATTAACATTGGGAAAACTGCCTCTTTTTTCATATTTTTTTTTCCTAATTGGAAAGCAAAGCCCACCCCAGGTGTTGACACCTGCGATGTTGTCTGCAGGCATGGACGGAGGGATTGTCTTCCCATTCAGGAGAACCTGGCAGGCAATATCGGCACCGGGATGCGACGCTGCCCACAGAGATGGGGACAGCCCTGCCGCCTTGTAGTGAAAGAACACCCTTGCTGACAACGCCTGGATTACACTCAAACACTTCTGTTTACATATCGCAAAGAATGCGTTTGATTATGGCTTTTATAGCCTTGGTGAAACTGGAGCCCCTGCGCTCATCCCTGCGGTTGCGGAACGCTGCGTGCCACGGCGCAGCGCCTGCCCCGGCCTCGAGGAGGGCCAGCCTCTGCGGGGAACGCAAAATCACACAGAAGTTAGCAAAGGAATATTAAAAGAGCATATTGAACGTCAGTGAAACAGGAACGCTCATTTGTAGCTTTTAAATCTTTGAGGACAAATGTCAATTTACTCAGTTCAGGAATAGTCTGTCCCTCTCAGAGTCTTTTGTAGAGTAGGTCAGAACATCTCCAGCAGAACAGATTTTCTGGGAAAAAGTGGACTAGGAGAAGAAATAAGGGAAAACCCTTGCTGGCCAGTTCCAGTCACCTACCAAAGCAGCCGCTGCCTTCTTCCTCCAGGGAGGAAGGAAGGAGCAGAGGAATGAGGGGAGGAAGGAAGAAAGCAATAATGCGGGGCCAGTTAATTATCAAAGAAACAAAGAACATGCATCCTACACAAATGTGTAGTAAATTAAGGTTTGGATACACTATATGTCCAATAATCTGAGCCTAATCTTCAAGACCCCAATTCTAACACCCTTGTGGGTGTGGAGGCTCAGCAGGGCTGGTGCACCCTCGCTGCAGGAGGGCTGCCAGGAGGCTGATGGGGAGCCCCTGATGGGGGGCTCCAGCCTCCCCACCACCCCCAGCCCTTCCGCTCACCACCCCCAGCCAATGCTCAGGGACCACCCAGCCTCTCCCACCGCAGGACTTTGGCTCTTTGGCACACCTTTTGGTAGGTGGCACTCAGTCACAAGTGAAGCACTAATATCTTCATGACCCTGGATTCTGCAAGGACGCCTGCATTTCCACTTTTACTGAGAACAATTGTGTTTCAAGCTCTTATGTTTGCCAAAAAAGTCATTACCATCGTAATAGCTACAGATTTACTTTAAATGAATGAATGAACAAATGAGAGGGAGAGGGAGAGGGAGAAAGCAAGGGAGAAAAGGAATTTAAAAAAAAAGATAAAAAGAGAAAGAAAAAGAATCATAGAATTGTAGAATCATTAAGGTTGGAAAAGACCTCTAAGATCATCGAGTCCAACCGCTAACCCAACACCACCGTGGCCACTAAACCATGTCCCTAAGCGCCTCATCTACATGTCTTTTAAATACTTCCAGGGATGGTGACCCAACCCCTTCCCTGGGCAGCCTGTTCCAAGGCCTGACCACTCTTTCAGTAAAGAAATTGTTCCTAATGTCCAATCTAAACCTCCCCTGGCGCAACTTGAGGCCATTTCCTCTCGTCCTCACAGAAGTTTCTGTGAAGAAGGTGGCAGCCCCAATAAAAAGGCAGTGCGTTGCCTGGGGCAGTCTGGGCAAACCCGGGCGCCCACGCAGCTGTGCAGCATGCCGAGGGCAAGGCTACAGCCCGCTGCAGGGCTGAAGTTGACAGGCGTCCAAAGCCAAGGACTCTGCGTGCTCAGGAGTCTTCTCCATAAGGCACCTGTAGGAACCGGCACAGCCACTCCCTGGGGAGGCTGAGAGGGGGGAGGTTAGGAGCCGAGTTTTGGGTTCAGTGACCCTTATATACCAAGGAACCCACCTTGAAGAGAGGTGCTGAAAATTTCAACGTGAGGTTTGGCACAGTTGTGTGAGAAGCACCCAGTTCTGGTGCAAGCCCCTACCCAACTGGTGCTTGTCATCTCCCCAGCTCTGTGCTCCCCAAGCCACGAAAAACGAGTGACGACCGCAGCAGCGCAGGCGGTGCACAAGGGACAGGACCTCATACACCCTCTGCTTGTACACGCCTCCCCGTAGCATCTCCCCGAGGCCACTGGATGGGTGCCTGGCTAGATGGACCACGCGTCTGGCCCCCGGAGAGCAACACTATGGATGGATTTATGGGGAGGAACAAGCCTCACCCGCACGTGGACACCCTAAGGCATCAACCCAACCTACTGTATTGTACAGACATCACTCTGCTGCTTTTACAGAATTTTAGAGTCAGTGATACTGGATTACAAAAATGTACTTAAGAGGTGAAGTGTGAAGTAGTGAATGGAAAGTAAACCCACCTGCAGTATACTTGGTGTATTGAGTTACCCTATCAGACCGCATCGTTCATTTAAATCTAACTGAGAACAGTTTGCATGTAAAATACCTGCAAATTTACCATGATTTAAACATGTATCAAATGAGCAGATCATGAGAAATTAAGGATCCCACCAGCAAGAAGCCAGATCTTATCAGTCGTTAACACGGAGCATTGCAAAGGAGGGGCTTGGCAGTATTTCAGTGAAGAGCCGAAGGGGGAGGAAACCTGTATGATATCAAATCGTAAATGCTCCAATCATGCCAAGGAAGTACCACCGTCTAATACATATGTAACTACAACAAAACACGGCATTTTATGAAAACAACGTGATATGACTAACAGGACAAAATATTCTACTCCAAAAAATAAGGCATTTTGCTGATTTGGTAAAGTGTTTCATTACTGTGGTACTACATCAAAGCAGCAAAATATTACATTTCAACTATTTAATACTCCAAGGTATTTTACTAATTAAGATGTATTTTACTGAAATAAACTGGGCTTGTATCTGGTTTTGTATTTGTGATATTATTTGGGAGTTTATTCCTCTGGTAGGCCTCATAGCTGAATAAATCCCTCCTTCTTACAGCCAGATCTGTATGGATCCATCTCCTTCCTCTTGCTCCCCCCCGCCAATTTAGAGAATTATGCTGGAATTGTGCTGCTGGAGCCGGCGAGCACAGAAATCCCTCCTGGCTGAAAGCACCAGCCCTGTGCCACATAGCTGGATTACAAGGTGCTGCACCCACCCCTCCCCAAACAGGTGACGGAGCAGATGTGCACCCACTTCCGTGCTCTTTATGCAGGAGGGGGCACAACCAAGTGCAAATACAAGAGTTTCAGGTACGTTGCTGAAAATGATGCTTGATCACAGCAAAAAAATCAGGAATATCTGATCATCTGCCTGTCTTCACTGGCTTAGCTCTTCAAAGATATTTATCCGTCTCAGAACCATATGAAATCTGTGATGCTTCGGCAAACATCTGTAAGAGCCGGTATTCTGCACAACTTCTCTCCATTTATATTTGGTAGCGATCACCCAGCATAAGAATATAATACTGTAATATTTTAATGTAATATTTAGAGAAATAGGATTTATAATCAGATCCTTAATATCGTCTAACATAGCTTTTACAACAACATTCCCCTGTCACGTAATAATTTTAAACAAAAATATATCTTACTCAAAGTTGTGAAATCTCTGTCTGTGGATATTGGAAAAAATACCTCAAATAACTAACTGGATTCAGTGAGTCTATAAAAAAGCTTTATTACATGCTTAAGCACAGTGGATGTTGCAACTTTAAAAACAGAAAGCAAGCCCACATTACTAGTATTCTAATGGTTCAGAATTGTGCAAAGCTATTAGTTTAGTTTTCAATGACAATTTAAAAATATTTATGTATTACAAAATAAAAATATTTTTGTATACTAAAATTATTTAGCTTAGAGAAAACTGAAAATGCTGAAGGTTTTTACTCAGGTATCTAACAAGATTAAAAAAAAGTTTTCTGAGGAGCCATACTGCACACATCCATATTTAAGGAGATGTTCTCAAGATCGTGTCAAAAAAAATCCTTTCTTTCCCCCTTAATATTTGTATATTTTGGAAATTGTGTTATTAAAAATATAAAACTATCCAGTCCCGGACTGCAACTTTCAAGCTTATAAAAGACTAGGATAAAAAAAGAAATTCAGAAAGCGTGGATTGCTGGCACAGCTCTCTGCATCCCGCCACCAGCTTGCTCCACGTGCACGTCCACAGCCAACGCACATCCGTGGCGAGGAGCACGTCCTATCCAAACTGGCAGCCTCGCCGGGGATCAGCATCAACCGACCCTCAACAAACATCAGAAGAGGAACAACAGATCTACCACAGAGCTTTTCTAATCATGCAACTTTGCGTGGTTTCAATGAAAGTTTGTGTATTTAAAAATCAATAGTCATCTACAGTAATTTATATTCAGCCTGTGAATAACAACTACATTGACTAACAACTCTTGTGGAAATATCTGTATTCCATATGCTTACGAAATGGGTTTAAAAAAATTTTTAGAAACATTAGGTTTTGTTAAGAAGCTACATAATGGGCAATGTCTTAGAAATTATTTTAAAATATAAATAATAGTGGACATCCAAAATATTTTTGAAACACCTTTTGATTTTTTTCTTCAGCAAATTGCATTCACTACAGTTGTGATAATTAATTAAAAAAAAAAATTGTGCATGAGGCTTCAGGCCCATGCCAGTGTCTTTAAACCAACTTCCATGAAAATCACTTGGCCAAAAAAATCTGTCTATAAGACGGAGACTTCCCAGCAACTAAGGCTTGACATGAAAACACTACCGAGCTTTTTAATTATAGCAGTAGCACTGTAATACACTGCAGTATAAGAAGTTCCAAAATACAATAAACTCATTATTCTTATCAACCCTGAGCTTCTGGGTGTTTTCCTTATTTCCATCTTATGTTAGACTCAATGCAAAGGCCATGAAGTCAGTGGACATGTTTCTTTTCAGCTCAATAGCACTTCGATGAGGGTACAAATTAATTTAATGGGAATACTGGTGTAGGCATGGATCATGTACAGCAGTAACTAGCCAAAACCAGACCTTCGGCTGGATATCTTCCAATGCAACCCAGATTTCTCTGTTTGCTATCTTGCTTTCATAATATGAGAACAAGATGTACATTTCCAGTGAAGTATCTTATTTCCTCTCCTTCCACCTTTTTTCTTTGATTTGAAACTTTGGGAAGTTTTTAGCCTGAGTGTTACAATCAGGCTATAGTAATAAAAAATAGCAATAAACCTAAACTTATAGAAACAAAAATAGAATTAGACAGTTTAATATCCAGGAAACTGATTTTACTATTTAACTATAGACTACAGACAGCACACAGAAAAAAGGAGAAAAGCATTTTTCCCCCCTTCTCAGAGAAAACAAGGTAAAGGTCTTATTCAGCACTCAAATTTTCCTGATTATTACATGAAGCCAAGATGACCCTTTTGTCCTTTTTTTAAGATGAATTGCCATGGCTTCAGCGCTACATTTTGTCAGTTTGGGTACAGCAGAGTCAATACCTTC
>NC_134318.1:42886944-42889444 GCF_964195595.1 Calonectris borealis
CCCAGTTATTAATTTGCACTATTCACTTTTAAATGCAGCAAATACCTCATTAATTTAATTTTAGGTGCCCACCAGTTTATATTGCATTTTACAGTCTAGAAGGCAATTTACTATTAACTGGCAATTACATACAGAATGATTGTTAATTCTGCTCCTAAGTGCTAGCTGCTTGAAAATTGTTATCTCTCTCTAATTTTTGACCTTCTTACAACAGGGGTGAGGTATACTGGGAATACAAAGGACTAGTAGAGAAGAGCTGGACATGTCATTTGTGACTCATTCTTTTAATTCACCGTGCTAATCAACTGAACTGCCACAATCTCCCAAGGTAATTGTATCTTTATAATAGTTGAAAGCAGCGGGCAAAAAGGCATGGATAGATGGGGAAAGGCCTTGCCTTTGCCTGCTGAGAGACGGCGCGCTCTTCCTTCTGCGTGAGACTAATGGGGGTTTTTAGAAAAATCTGGAACTTTCATATCTCTGTACCCTGATCATTTAATGTCTCAACTTCTCTGCTCACAAAGGCTTTGTACACCACACTACACTCTTGTTTCATTATTCTGCAGCCTTGTTGCCCTATGGTCTACCTCATGCTGGGAAGGTTAAATGTTAGAGTGCCAAGCCAGACTGCAAGCATGGTGGGACACTGATGGGAAACAGATGCCCTGGGGATTCAGCCCCTCCCTCCTCCAGGGCTACATCATTTTCATTTTCTGAAATACAGTGAGGCTTGGCTTCGCTCTCAATGGCAGCTGTAATTTCCAGAGACTATCTCAGTCACCCTGTCACTTCAGGATAAAGCAAAGCAGGCAGAAGTTTCTCGGTCAGGCAGGCGCTGGCTTTATCTTTTTATTTTCTTATTGCTGGGATATAGGCTTTTGTCTCCCTCAAAAGGTGTTTTAAATATATATTTCCGATAAAGCGTTGTTAGTAACGTAACTTTATTACAATTTAATTCCAGTGGGAGAAGCTCCTGACATTCTCACGATTCTTTTGAATCTTGAGATCTTGAACCTATCTTTACTTAGCGGTAAAGACAAAAGATGACCCCAGGAAAGAAGAAACGAATGGATTTTCCTTACAGTTTCATACATATTTGCATTTACGCATTAGAAAGAAGTTCAAAACCTCAAAATTTGCCAAATTTGCAAAATCCGCACCTAAGAAATCAGTTAAAGACATTACTATAAAGCAATTCAAAATTCCAGGACTGTGCACTGAGAGCCAGACCGTCATCTGGTTCAAATCTGCAGCGCTTCCCTGTGTGCAATGGAACTGCACCAGCTCGCAACAGCTAAAATATCTGGAACCTAGTCTAAGGCTCTTAATTCATTCATTTTTTATTTTGCTGAACACTTATCTTAGCTAAATAGTCATTCTTGTCAGGATACTCTGCTGAAGGTTTATACGGACTGTGTTCTTTTAAGGCTGTAACCGTGACCGCATGCAGCCCCACCTGCGGTTACCACTTTTGCCGCAGATGACAAAACAACGTCCGCTTTCGAGAGATGTTGTTAGCACCAAAAGCGCCACGGGACCACCATCCCATCGGGTAACTCTGGTAGCAACCCAATCAGAAAGATCAAGAAAATGTGAATATTCTCTCCTTTGTCAGCCAGAAGTGAGGCACCCAGGTGTGAATGCAAGCACTGGTTTTGCTCAGGTTGTGATTTCTTTGGGGATAGATGGAAGTTAGGAACCTCAGATGCTACCTTCACTTAAAAGTTCATTTCAGCAATAGATCTTAGGCAGACAGAAAAAAGCATCCACGATGCGTTAACTGTTTAAAAAGTCCTAGCTTAAAACTACCCAGGAACACACTTTTCCCATTAGATCTAAATTAATAGATAGAAACAGTTGCAGTCTAGTGGGAAAATATTCATCAAAATGCGCATCATCTGCACATCATCTGCAATCTGCATTATCTACCCAATAAGCAGCAAGAACTCTCCCTGAATCCCTGCAGTCTGTCGAGTAAACAGTTAAAGGCTCTTTGTTTTCAAAAGAGAGATTGATTCATCAGATCAAATTTATTACCTAGAATCCTCATCCAAAAGTACAGTAAATTAAATTGCTATTTCTCCCTTTTCCCTCCCAGCACCTCAGTTAAATCCATTGTTAAATGCCAGAAAAACTGTAATACACATTTTAGATAAAAAGCCAGCAATACTTCATCCCAAAGTAAGAATTTTCATACTAAAACCACTGGAAACCACAAAGTTCCGACTTTTTCTTGCGCTCTTGTAAATTAAAATCGAATGTATTTAAAAGAATTGGCACACATAAATCATTCCCAGGCTTGTGAGTTTGTATCCCAAGAATTTTTAGAGCCAGATTGTGAATAAGGTTGGATAAAGTTATTTGGATCCAACAACAGCTACTTGAACCGGTGCCTAAAACTTCAACTGAACCTTTAGGGAAGTTCAAGAAGTTTGGATAGATAGTCTGAAAAATATTTTTCATCACGGAATATTTCTTAACTCCTTTTTCTGACTGGAGC
>NC_134318.1:42894444-42901944 GCF_964195595.1 Calonectris borealis
CCGGTGACGCTCATTTTCCTCAGGCTGCCTAAGCGCATGGGGAGCACAGCCCGACGCGTAAGGATGCCGAGCACTTCGGAATCCCACCGACTCTCAACTCCCTGTGTTTGAAACCCTGGCTCCGCCATTCTCTCTTACATTCAAGGGCATTTTGATCCTCTGCTGCCGTATTACAGGAGTGCTTACTTTTCGTTATTTAGTTACTATAATTGTTATTAGAAGTAGGACTTCAAGAAGCAGCGGTCAGATTTTCACATCCATTTGCAACGGTGCAGCTTACTTGAATGAACGTTTATGGGAGGTTAGGCAAAGAGGATTTGGCACTCTATTTTCAACATTTAAATAAAGCAAATCAATTACCCTATTGCAAAAAGGAGCTATTGGTTAGTGACATTTATGTAGATTTTCTGTAGCATGTAAAAGTGGCCTTTGTTTTTCTAAGTGATATTTTCTGCTTAGAGTCAAATTCTTTTCATGCAGCTTACAAAAATAAATACTTGTATTTTGCTAAGATCATAATAGCTCATTAGAAGAGGCTGAATTTGGACCTAGACTAAAACCTAACACCACAGGGCTGAGCATGCTTACTTGAACCTATAATGTTGCTAGTTCTTGCTCTCTGGGGAAGGAGAGGACTAGGGGAGAGGATTCAGCCTTCTTAATTGTGAACCTCATTAGTGACGGTTGCTAGGCAAAACACACACCTACTTTCAGTGCATATGAAAGAGATAAACAATACGTCATAGACCATAATGACTGTGGTGCTCAGGGCGACCTTTAATTATTATATTTTTGTTCCCTTATACCTTAGTTATTAATGCAGAAAAACAAATTAGTTTTGTGTGTGTGGACTGCAGCAGATTTGTAAATCGTTTTCCATTTTTTGATGTCTAGATCGTATTTCCTTCTGATAATTGTTGCTTGCCTCATTCATTTCTCTCTGTGCCCATTGGTAAATACTATTTGAAACCTAAAATGACAATGATTGTATTAGCAGCTTCGTATTCTGTTATTACTTTAATTAATTTTATTAGTGTAAAAAGCCATGATTCTGTCAATATGTTAGTAACAACTCACAAGAGGAGTCCCATGGAAACTGATGTGCGTGGCCTGGCCACGCAGCCGTACATCAAATCACAGTGGTTTTGGGAATTCTAACTCTTTAAGAACTGAAGATGTATTTGAGCCCTGTGCATTTAATTTTGGGTCAGCCCTGAAGTGATCAGGCAGTTGGACTAAATGATCATTGTAGGTCCCTTCCAACTGAAAATATTCTATTCTATTCTATTCCATTCTATTCTATTCTATTCTATTCTATTCTATTCTATTCTATTCTATTCTATTCTATTCTATTCTATTCTGATTTTATTAAAAACAAGTTACCTGAGAGCCGGTTTGTATCTTTGCGTTGGTGTATTTTACAGTGAGAACAAAGTCATATTTAAATCTAAATGATTATTTGGGGCTTTGTGGGAGAATAAATACATGTGTGCACGTGTACGAGCGCAGCTGCAATTGTGTGCGAGTGATTCGGAGGCTGATGGGCTCCAGAAAGATAGTATTTCACAATTCTGGATTTTCAGAGACACTTTCCATTCTCCTCTTCATCTCAGACTATCTTCTTTTAGCAGTTCAGGCAAGAAGTCAATCACATTGAGTCAGTCTGAAGAAAAACATTTTATGCTGTTTTTCTCATACAAACCCCCTCCTGCCGTAATCTGCAGTAAGGCCCAGCCACAGGAAATTGACCTCACAGTAAATTCTTTACAGATTCGGTCATGTTTTTACCATCCACTTAAACTTGCATACATAACCTGAGACTGTACCTCTGGATCAAGGAATATGACAAGCCAAAATAAAATCAAGTCAAATTAAATAGCAAGAAAAAGCTGCAAGCAAAACAAGACTGAAAAAAAAAAAATAGAAAAAGATGAAAAATTGGTTGTGACTGCAAAACTGTAAGTATTAAATAAAGAAAGAAATCAGAAGCAAATTCAGGAGCGGCCGTATTCTGGTTGACAAGGGCTGAGAAATACTAATGGACTTTTTTAATGGGTGGTTTGATAGATGAGAGAAGAAATTATGTAAAAGTAAATGTAGTAGTGTATCAACATAAAGTATGGTGCAAAAAAAAAAAAAAAAAAAAAAGCATTGCAAATAAAAAAGACATGTAAATGTGTGCCTACCATTTTCCAGATAAGAAGGGGCCGTACCTTCTGAGGGGTCAAGGCGGCGAGCCCGCCTCCCGTGTTTGGAATTGTTGTGTACAAACATGTTGTCTGAGACAGCCAGCACGTGGCCATCCACATTGACTGTTGTTGATACAACAACCTGGAAAAGAAAACAAAAACCAAAATTTAAAAAATCCTGCATGTTTTCACAAACATAGATGCAGAATCCGATCTTCTTTTAAGACAAAACAACATCACAGCCTGTTAGCTTTCGCTTTAAACAAAGTGAATGACAACTATGAATACATTTTTGTTTATGTGGCTAACACTGGTGATTTTTAACTCACAATTGTTTCTCTTCAGAACCTGCTACACTAATTAGAGTTTAATCTCCTATTATGCTAACAAATGAATTCAATTCAGGGAAATATTCTTCTAGCCATTAGTTTCAGAAACACCCCTCTAGCCACTCATTTTAAAAGCTGCTGTTTTGATTGATCTGTTGATATATTGATTAGATAGTTTATCTAATTAAAATTTGTTCACTTGAGACTGTCTTGAAATGAAGGGTTGTGAGGATTCCAAATAAAAAAAGCTTAATAAATCAGGAACCATCGTAACTCCCCATTTTTTCTTCAGTAAATGATCTCCAGGTCAGTTTTACAATTACATTTAATGTCTGATAATGAACTTTTTTGCATCTGAAAAGACCGAGTTGAATATGAATAGTGAAAGTGTTTTCAATCCATGAAAAGTATCCCTTCTCAAGTTCATTTGGATGGTGATTGACCCTGGTATGTCAATGGAATTTCCTCCTTTATTTTTGAGTGAAAGGCTCCTATTCTTGTGTCCAGGTTCAGAGTCCGGCCATAGAAGAGATGATGGATAGGGCCTTCTTTGGCTTCCAGCTGCTTCTCAGTAGAAAATGGAAAAGGAACATATGCAAAACGCACAACCTTCCCGATAAAAACACCTACACAATGGAGTTGTGAAACTCCTTCCGGAAACGATATCGCATGAACAGAAGCCAAAGAGGAAACCGTGAGATGCGCCTGTGTTTGTTGGAACATGGCTTCATAGGTCGATCGCTATTATCCCAGATAGACATTTACATCTTATTTAAATACTCCGGCATGGGCCCTGTGGTGTGGGTTCCAGATTTTCTAAATGAAGTAGTCACTGCAGCGTTTTCTTTGGGGTTTAACGTTAGCAGAGTCCTTAAAGTCAACGGCTAAGTCAGGCCTTCTCAACCCTACTGATGATGGCAGTAAAAGCCCATACAAATTCTAGCTTTCGCCTTCTGTTTATTTTACTTTTGGATATAAAAAAAATTATTGCCAGGGTTCTCACACCAGCTCCTACACCCAAACACTTAGTGAACAAAAACAGAAGGGGAAAAACCAGCCTCCTTTTGCACAGAGCTGGGCCAAGGCATCAGAAGAAAATTCTTGTCTGCTTCTATGTTTTGGATCACCTCTGATCCTGTTTCTTATTCACAACCCATAATTAGCTTTCAGCTATCACAGCACCTTTTCTGTGTATCCTGCCTCCTCTGAGACAGCCATCTGCGGTACCCTTTAGAACAGCCCGAGGGCAGCTCTCTGCCAGGCTGCTCTGCTTCCCTACCTTCCTCCTCCCAGAAGTGGACACTTTCACCCTTGTCAACATCCACTTTGGAGAGTGCTGAGGTTGCACACTCACCTCGGCCGCAGAGCTGCTGCCAGGCCGCGGGGCTATCTGCTTTCACTTTTAATGAGATTCGCAGCTTTTAAGAAATATTGCAAAACATACAAGTGTGATTTTCAGCAAACATCTCTGGATTTGGTTCCTAGACCACGGTATATTAAAAAGACAGAGAAAGGTGTATCTAAAAATGATAACTATTTTTGTTCTGTCATGTATATATAGGTCAGTCACCAAGGGAAAATAGTCTAGTTCAGCAAAAGAAAGTAGACATGCTATGCTTTGTTGTATCGGCTTATTCCTGCAGTGCACCTAAAGAAAGGTGCTGAGACAGTGAAACCAGTTAAAAATATTGTTCAAGATCTGACATACTGTTAAGTCCAGTTAAACCTTCTGAGAGGCAGGGAGATTAGCTAAAGAGACCCAGGAAAGTCTTTCTAGTGCCTACTGGCTCCATTGTCGACCACAAGATCACTCATGACTGATGCTTCATTTAGTCATCGGTGAGACAAAGAGGACATTTCCACTCATTCCAGGTTTGACCTTCTGTTCTGTTCAGATGGATCAATATCACCAATGCCACGTGAAGCTGAGATGCATGAAAAATGGAAGCTTGGCTCAATTGTTTTGAAGAAATATTTTTTCCAGCTACAGATCTTTTCTGTTGGCTGGCTCAAGGGTTCTGGCTTCACCGGGTGGTTGGCTGTGCATGAAAACAGATGTCACATGTTTTGCTATCAAGTTTAACCACAAATTATTCTTCTCAAAAATAAGAAAGTTTTGAACATCTCAATGCGACTTTATTATTAGTCTCAAATATGAATCATTGTGAAATATTTTGAAATAAAAAGCATATATTTCCTAACAAGCATTTCAAATGACCCCGAATACGGAGGAAATCATTTGTCCATCACGTCTGCTGTCTCTCTGTAGTGTTATGATTCACCACAGGATATTTCAAAAGCTGTAAGGAGAAAGTGAAGTATTAAACGTTTTCTAACACAATTGGAATCGAAATATGTGGGTTGGACCACCACTGTTGGATTTACAAGTTGTGAATGTGAAAAACCCCTGTGTGATACCCAACCTTCACTGCGCTCCACCGTCACGTCTGTTAGCAAGACCATGCTACTCGGTCTACATATGTGAAACCTCTGCAGGTCTGAGCACACGCCACACTACAACGCAAGGTCTCAGGGGGAAGGAAAACTAGGGAAATACTTTCTGAGGAGAGACCCACTTGCTTCAGCATTGATCTATTACAGTCCACGGCCAGTTCCAAGAACCAGCATTTAAATTAGTGGGGGAAATGTGAAATTCCAACAGTGGTTTTTTTTAAAGACACACAGCATTGGAGCTACACTAAGTAGAAGCACTGATACTGGTTTTTCATTTAAAAAGTTCAAGACGAAAATGCGAGTAAGTCTTTTATACATCGTTTATTCTTTAAGAGGGATCTGTACCTGGAATCTTCGCATGTCTCGTGGGTTGCCTGCATTCTTCAAACAGTTCTGATTGCACTTGAGGAAAAACTTTAGAAAGAATCTATAAAAATACAAAATTGAAATCTATTAGATTCATCAAAATGTAAATCCAATTTTAAAAAAGTTTAATAAAATTTAATCATAAATAGTTATACCCAAAAGAATGCTGGTAGTGAAATATTACTTTCCTATTAGTTAATGAACTTATTTTAAAGCATAAGATCTCTGTCGTAAACAGAACATTATTGCCAGGGAAAGGCAAATTTATATTTTTAATTTTTCAACAACTACAAATGTATTGACTCCAGGCCATATCCTTAGCTCCGTGTGGGAAAGTTGATTTCAATGACTCATTGACTTCAAAGGCAATGACTTACACCAGATGAGAATTTGTCTCTATTTTTTTAATACATTTTATTTTTTCACAACTTATATTAGCAGTAATGACCTCTATGTCGAAAAATTCCAAGGTAATGAATGATCAATCTTCTGAAAAACACTTGGCTTTGCCTCCGGTTTGGAAACTCTCGCTATTCAAAGGGACTCGATCCAACTCCTGCTGACTCCAGGGAGATCTAGGCGGGATCTGCCCACCGGCAAGGCCCCGGTTCCCTCATTGTTTTTGAAAGGAAAGGAACATGGCAAATTAGGCCCTGTCTTACGACCTCTTCAACCTTTGCCCGCCTTTAACTGTGAGGAGTCACTCTACCAGGGGATGGAAATCCAGCTTATTTTTGCTGAGTGGCAACCAGCAATTATTTAGGACTAACCCTTATTATCTAGGCATCTCCCCATAAACTGTTTTTGTAGCAACGCTGCCTCCCGGGAACAGAGCAAACACTTGTAGGAGGGTGAAAAGCTTGGCAAGGTGCAAACTCCTTTATGCTGCCCTCCTGTACTGACATGGGATGTCTCCACCCTCCAGGCTATGCGAGATGGGGGGACCCTGGCCGTCCCAGGAGGATGTTCACAGCCTAACGCCTCCTCTTTTCTTTATGTGGCTATGTTTTCACAGTTCATAATTAAAAAAAGTTCTATAGGTCTGGTTTTGGGCTAACAATTGACAGCTAATGACAAGCAAGGCTCAGGACTTTCTCCTCATGCAGAGTTTCTCAGAAGCGCCAGCCCAGCAGCTTGTGCCGCCCAACTTCATCCACGTGGAATAGCGAGGTTAGGCAGAGCTTTTACATTTAGAATATGAACAATTATCATTTATTCATGTCAATCTTTACAAGTGACTGTGACTATTCTCGCTGTATACACCTCACAGAAGTTTCCGTGTGCCAACAGCATTCCTGGCCGGAGGCAAGCCAGGTGCCTCCGCCCTTCTTCAGAACCCAACACGGCCCAACGGCGGCCGATAGAAAGTATGACTGTGGCTGCACCGCGTCGCGCTCACTCCTGCGGAGCTGCAGGGGTTGGACAGAGGAGGGGGCTGGACATATCACAAACTGGTGCCCTTAATCACAGCCCTTCCTTTTCAGTTAAACCTTGAGCAGGACCCTAACATTAATAAGGGATGCTAATGCTGAAGGAGCGATCTCTCATATCAGAGAGGCAAGGAGGGAAACAACTAGGTTTACTGAAACTGTGCATAAACAAACCAATACTGTCAGTTCAGCTGAATGCATGTTTCTTCAAAAGTTCCAAAACCTGTAAAGAGGGTTTAGCTGTTGAGCTGAAAGCAAGCTGGATTTCCACGGTGGTTGGCATGATCTCCTAGCTCAGATGCTCACTTGAACTCAGGTTTTCTGGACACTGTTGCAGGGACACTATCAGCAACTCCACAAAACTGCATCTTTGTTAACCACACCCTCACCCTAATTTTATCTGCCTTGGTTTTGGGGTTTTTTTTAAAGATATTTATGATCTCCAGATCAGCTGAGTATAGCCTAAATGTAATGGCATTTCTGTCATACCTCTATTCTTTCTTGCATACCTTCCACCACATGGACTGCGATGGTGTGCAAGGACCAGCTGATGCCCACGTCAGTACGGGACCACCGGGCGCTGGAGAGTCAGGAGCTGGGGAGAGCCTCCAGCTTTACAGCTCCTTAGTGCCACAGTCAGGCTGGAGAGGAGTATCTTACCCATTTTTTTTTCTGATCTCAAATGGGTGTTGTGAGGCTTATTGAGCTAATGTTTGTAAATTGCTCTGAAAT
>NC_134318.1:42924444-42931944 GCF_964195595.1 Calonectris borealis
GAAGCAACAGCACCAGCTGCAGAAGGACACAAAGAAATAAGTGTACAAAACCCTGACTGCAATTTGGGGGCAGGAGGGAAGAAGAGAGTAAAAATATGATTTAAAAATGAGTCATCGACCGTGGCCAGGAGATGAGACAGGCAGGGCCAAACTGACCAGCAGTGAAATTGCTCTGCAAGTACAACCAGTTCAACCAGTTCAACCAGTACAACCTCACAGGGACACCCCAATACGGCTCTCCCAGTGGTCCGGATGCTGTGACCCCCTCCATCACCCCACGGAGGCCGGTTTGTCAAGGCATTTTGGGATGTGCTGGGAGGAGGTCCAGATGTGCATGTGGACAGGGATCCAGGCACCCGGCTCCCTGTGGCAGCAGCTCCCAGGGCTGGTGGTTGCCCATGGGGCTGGTGGTTGCCCGTGGGCCTGATGGATCAGCGCGACTCTGGCCACAGCTTACATCCCAACCCTGCGTTTCTCCACACTCAACGTAGATTGGCCAAGCTCTGTGCACTGTGCTGCAGTGAGGTCTGGTCCTCCGCCGTTAGTATCAATAGGATTTTTGCCTCTGGTATCACTTATTGTGGGATCTAAACCAAAGGGCCAATTATTCAAATTTTATATAGATGTAATGAACACCTGACACCATAAATAAAAATAACTCCACTGCTATCGATGGACTTGCACGTGCTTTTGCGAAAGGCCATTTTAGACCTTAATATTGTATAAGTTTTTACTTTGGTGTTGCAATTTTGTAGGGTTATTTAAGTATTTTATAGCAAAGTTTGTGAAAAATACCTTGCGAAGCATCTGTGAAAAGAATTTATTTCCCATTCATTTCAGTAAAAATGAAGCTCCGTTTACAGATAACATGAAACCTGTGTTCTAATAAGAGATACATCTTTAATTATTCATTATTACACTTATTGGTATCTTACATTGCACTTAACGGCAAGGAAGATATCCGTTCTGTGCTGGAGCCTCAGCAATAGCCGTGTGTACAAGCGGAGCGGTGCCGAACCCTGGAAATTTCTTGGCACCGCTGGTGCTTGGTCCCGTTTTGGCAGAACCGTTCGGCATCGTCCTGTTGCTTTGCCACCTCTACCATTACCACCGAGCATCGGTAACCTGCCTGTGTGTCCTACGGAAAAAGAAAGGCTGTTCTCAAAAGACGTGAGTTTCTCTTCATGGTGCATACAGTGTTTTCTTGGTTTCAATGGTATGGTCTAACGTGGGGCCCGGGGGCTTGTGCCAGGGCAAATCGAAGAGCAGACGGAGTGTACTCTGAAAAAGGGGTTTGGGTCGGTGTCACTTGCCCTGATAAATACAGGTTGGTTTTGTTCTGCTACCTGGTTGTTACAGTATGGACTGAAAATTAGGTAAGAGCAAAGATCTCTTAATGGTGCATATCTTAAATCAATTTTAATTACTATTTATCAAAACACATATAAACCGTCTCATGATAGCAATACATGAGGTTTGTGAGTAAGCACTTCAAGATAGTTCTATTTGTAAAAGGCACCAGGTGCTGAGCAGCCCATTTTGAGACGGTGTTCGTAGACCAGGTTCTTTCAGCGGGGATCTGCAGGCAAGAAGCACAGAATCAGGCCCCAAGAACAAGGGCCCATAATTCACTCCATTGCAACAACCCCAGCAGTTTGTTCTCCCCCACGCAAGTCAGTCAAGGGAAATCTTTATCTGGAAATTCCTAGTCAGCATTGGGCCATAAACCCACTGAGATCCACAGGAGCGCGGTGGCCACCGGCTTCAGATGTTGCATTCACAGCGTTCACCTTGACGCCTGGCCTGGGCTGTTCTCAGCTTGAAGCTGCTGTCTCCTGTTCAAGTAACTTCTCCAGGATACAAGAGTGAATGAGGTGCAACCTCACACCGGCATAGAGGAGTGTCCTCCCCACCGGTAGGATCTCCACCCTAGGTTGAGAGGTTGACGGTGGGCGCCTTGTGGAGAAGACAACTGCGGTGGAAGTAGCTGAGCTCCACGTCCATGAGAAAAGCGAAAGAGCTGCATACGTATCTAGGGGGAACATCTGGGCTATTGTCAGCAACTTACATACATTTACTTAATTGCAGTCTTGAATGAAATTGTCCGTCATAAAAGATGCCTCAAGAATTTTGATTTTAGCTGTCTATCTGCACAAGTTGCAACGTACGCTCATATCATTTGTCTTAATTTTATTTCACTATCACTAACTGTAGACACTACTTCAGAAATATTTTGAATTTAGTTTTAATTGTACAGCTTTCAACTCACGCAACATTTCTCTTTGTGTTGAAAGCATCACGGTGATTTATCCTCATTATTGTGTAAATAGGTTTCGGCAGTTCTCAGTAAATAAAACAAAGAGTGACAGGAGGAGAAGGGGGAATTTGCTTTCCTACCAATTAGAGTAGCCTTAGGCAGTACTTTTAAGAGGAGATAAATCCTGCAAATCACTAAAATGATCCTGTCACATGCACCAAATATTAAAATCACACAGCGGCGCACTTCATACAGTTTGCTTTGGTTTAATGAGTTGGGGTGGGCTTCGTCATGAGGTTTGCATCTCGCAGTTGGGGACTGTTGATTGACAGTGAAGATCATGCCCAACTGCAGCTTCCTAACCAGTAGGGCCAGATGGAAAATCACAATTCATGTTTAATATGCAGTTTTTCAGCTAACGAAAATTCCCAAATTGTCTCCTCACCTCCTACCTGAAAATTTTTTCCCATAATAAATGCAAAATATGCTTCATATTAGCCAAGAGTGGTTTTTGCCCCTTCCAGCAAGTTATTAAAAAAATCCTGTATAAATGATCCCTATTAAGTGAACAACCTGTTAACTTCTTCAATTATGTAAGTTATCAAAGATTAAAAGATAAGTTTACAAAACATCTGTTGTCACACTTAGACACTTTTAAAAGTAAGTGGTGTGTCAGGGTAAAGATAGGATCGCAGAAGAAGATGATACTTTAAAAGTACGAAACAACTAAACAAACACTTTGTTCTACTACATTTTCTACCCAACACAGGCTCCTGTACCACACTGGTGAGGGTGCCGGGGCTCCTTTTGGATTTGCCGTTACGGCAGAGAACGTGACCTGGTAAGGTCTGCAAGGGCATTTTTAGCCACCGGAACAAAACATGCCGATATAGCGTAATATATGTAGTAAAGAGATGTTGATATCAAGCTTTTAATGACAAACAAGACAAAGCAGACATATTGCATGATGCCGTAGGAGCCCTTATAACTCACAGCCTCCCTGCTATAGCTCAAAGTGTCCTATTTTCAATTATTATCTCCCCCTACACTGTTCTCCTGCAGTCAAGTTTTACACTCTGACATTTATACTTAGTATATTGAGCAATGATTGTTACCTTGTTCCAGCATTTTTTGTGCAATGCTTTATGAGAGTGGAACTAAATGTATGACAGGAACCCCAGTAACCTGAGACCCTGGGTCAGTAATGTATTAAAACAAAACAAGACACACATGGCTTCGGCACAGCAAGAAATCATGCAGGAATGGGGACTCAGACAGGCTGAGATAAAGAAGGCCTACCTAACAGCTGCAATTATAGCCTTCGTTATATGAGTCAATCCATTACTGCATATAGGCTTGACAAATTACCATAAACGCCAAGCCAGAACAACAGCGAAGTAATTTAGCTTCATACTGGACACTTTGAAAGTTGGTACATCTAAATATCTCAGTGAGGACTAATTAATTAATCAGTCTTGTTGTTGGTATAATGATTATGATCTTTTTTTAATTTAAAAACTCCCTCCAACTAAACAACTGGCAAATTATGATTATAGTGGTTAGAGGATAAAATCATTGATTTGTAGTCTCATTCGAAATGGAACAGCACATCAATTTGTAAATGTCCCAAAATAAATACAAGTTTTTCATTACTACTTTCAGTAATGTATATCTGCAAATTAAAGACTTTACATTAAAGAAATGCTCACTGTCAGCTACCCACAAGTTAACAAATGCTTGCACAATCTTCACATAGTATTGATTTATAAGTATTAAATTATATTATTATATTTTATCACTTTCCCACATGTAGAATAGCTGTCCTACTCAGTGTACAAGATGGAGAACGATGATTAACATTACCTCACACGTTTTTTATATTCCCTGAAAAATATGTAGCACCATGACTTCCACAGGGCACATCTTCCTAACCTTGTAATTTATTAAGTCAATGTCTTATCAACCTCCTTATAGACATTTTCCCCATCACATTTAAGCATTTCAAAATTAACGGCACTGCCCTTCTAGGAGGTGAAATTACCGCTGTATTACTGGTTTTCAGTCGGGGTGAAGTACAAAGAGATTGAAACCAGCTCTGCTGGGCTGGGTGCCATTCTGACCACCCGGCTGTGATTTAACACGGTGGAGCCAACTGACCACCACCCCGGCGTGGAGACCTCTGGGCTGGCTCCAGCTGGACCAGCACAAGCTGCAGGAGGTCTGTGCTCAGCTTTGCTTACCAGTACGTGACCTACTGTGCTCCGCCTGAAAATCCTTAAAGTCTTATTTAGGTTACGCTTTGTATTTTCCAAGGTTTTCCTCCGTCCCACCTCCCCGTTACCCTGCACAATCAGAAGTGCTTCATAGCACGGGCCACATGCCAGGTCCTGCCGATAGCCGACGCAGGGTGAGCACTCAGCACGCCTACAATTAAAGCTCCGAGTGGCTGTTAAACAGTGAGTAGAGAGAGAAGGATGCTGCAACACTGAGAAACTGGTCATGACTCGTTCAAGATGACACAGAAAATATGTGACAGAAATAGACATAGAAACCGTATTTGAGACTTTATTCGTTGGATCAGCAGGACCCAACTGGAGGACTGATACCTTCCTTCCTCTGCCGCAGACACTAAATACTACCTAACTTCAGCGACAAACGAACAGAAGAAGGTACAGAAAAGTCTCCTTCACTACACAATCCTGATTCACGCCTTGAAAAACATGCATAGTGGGCACCAACCGTAGAAGGGATCATGAACGCGAGAAGTCATCTTGCAGGTAAAGACCTTATCAGATCTTGTGTTCATAAAGGGGATAAAATTCAGGTTACAATAGACAACTTTAATGCTGCCAAAAATGAAACGGTCAGCGTTTGACTTTCCACCTCAGTGTTCTTTAAGATATTTCTCTGCGTAATTTCCTACTCTTAAAATGGGAAGATAGAAATGTTGTTACCTGGAACCATCCAACCTTCTCTACGAAACATCAGAAGAAACAGAGCTTCAACAGATCTCTACCCCCGCTGGTAAATTAACGCTGTTAGACTGTTAGCCCGCCGTTGGGTTGCGTGCTCGCCTGGGTGCTCGCCCTGAGCAAGCTAACTTTGGTGCCGCCGGGCTGTGGTAGCTCAGCACTTCTCACATGACAACTTAGTCTAATTGAGTGGGACAAATTATCTTACAATGGACTCTGTGCAACAGCAGCAAGACTAAATCTATACTCCGGCTAACTCTGAACACATAATTTAGCCATAAGAGACTAGCAGCGTCAGTGGTTTCCACAACTATCTGCTAAAAGCAAAAGAAAATTAAGTCTCAAGAAATTCTGATTTCAGTTCCAGAAAGCAGCATAATATGTCCATAATGTATGAGCTCAGAGGTAGAAAAACATTTTTCTTCTTGCACAGCCTGTTGTATTTCTGTCTCTTATTGCCTCTGACTCCTTGCACCATGATCCTGTGCTCCACACTGCTGGCGGTGGGAAAGCAGGGGAGGAGGTGTATTGCCTGGCTCCCAGCAGGAAAGCTCTGCAGAGAAGGCAGCCCCCTGCCCTCAAGCCCTACAGCCCGGTACCTGCGAGTTAGGAACAATCACGAGGAAAAGAAGTCACGTTCTAGCATTTAAATTCATTATTGGCTTTTCTCCCACTATGAATTATCCAGAGTATAAAACATCTAGTTTTGTTATTTGATGCTAATCCTATTGGTAGAGCTACAGTTTCAGAGGATATTTAGCCTGATTTATTTAGTCCTCTCCACCTTTGACTATCCCCATCCTTTTTAAGAAGAAAGCCTTTTTGATGTTAAATAAAAAGTTGAGAAATTTAAATGAAGGACTTCAAAATACAAGTACTGACTTTGCTGACTCATAATCTTTAGTAAAAGGAGATACTGGGCATTAATGAACAGTTATCATTTGCCATCAGATATGGCACCTTTACAGCAGTTGGTTTTGGGGTTTTTTTTCTTAATTTCTAGACAGTCGGTGGTATCTTGACACTACCTTGTGAGAACTATTTAGGAGAAGCCTACTTTCTGCAGGTGAAAGATATAAGTGTTAGTCCACCCAGGGCTACTTGGAGCTTTTTGTATGTACAGCTCCTTATATCCTGACCACATGCATTACAGTAGGGCAAAGAATTAAGAGAAAATAATTACAACTGTTACTGTATGCGTTACTCACGCCGTCACTGAGAGACATTAAACAAAACTAGAGTGTACCTGCTGCCTTAAAGCAGATCTCCATAGGGAGTGCAACAGGAAGCTCTACTTGCGTTTTATCACTTTGACATTGACACTTTATTTGTATATATTGAAACGCCTTGAAAAATACATTCTTTTACACAGCCGGCCTTAACACGAACCTTGTCCTCTAAAGATACGGCACTGACCGCTACGCAAGTTCTTTCACTGAAGTTGGCTTCCCAGAGTGCTGTCCACACCAAACCATCCACCCATTTCATTTCATCTGTATTTTTTAATCAGTTGTTCCTTTTCTTATTTCAGAATGAATGCTAATCCGTGACACAGATCGATCTGAAATTATAGAGCCAGAACTATGCGTTTGTCCTGGTGATGCTGAAAAGGGAATCCTGGAGAAGGGCTTGGGACAGTCTTCAGAACGGGGAGATGGCAGTCCTGCTGAGCTTTATCAAGCCAGGAGCTTTTACTAATTTTCCTCTATTTCTCATTGCATACTTATTTTCTTCCTAAAGAACGGTTAAATTCGACTGAGGTAATTTTTTAATTACTGGCCTACTTTCTCAGGAGTGTGTGCTGGACTGCAGTTACAGGCTCCGACTGCTTCTCTTCAGCCCTACTTCATCCACCAAAACCATCACCGCTGGCTTTTTGCCTGTGACCATGTGGGCTGGTTTCTGCCTTTTTGAAATTCTGCACTTGCACAAAAGGAACCTGTAGATGGTTCACCTGGTTTGAAAACAAGCTGCAATGCAAAGCAGAACCCAAACTATCCCTGCTCCTGTGCTTTGTAGTGCCATTTCTTTATTAATTTAATACCTCTACACTCAGCTGTTGTGCAGAATTCAGGATTGATTCCTACACTGATTTCCACAATATGATTTACATAGTAGCTGAGTGTAAATTTAAAATAATTTGGACTGAATGATCCTTACTAGAATAGATGGCCTCAAGAAAAGGATGGAAAATAAAAGCAGCTTTAGTCAGAATCTAAGCAATTTGCTGCCAAATACAAGCAGCATTTCCCCAGATTATAATTTACACTG
>NC_134318.1:42934444-42956944 GCF_964195595.1 Calonectris borealis
TTTATCAGGTAACTGATAAACCTGCGCCGTAGTTCATTAGTCACGATGATCAAATTTGCCGAGGCGGAGGAGCTGCCTGCGAGCGCATGGTGCTACCTGTTGGCATGTCCCTTCTCCGTCGGAGCGGCGGGGCTGGGGGACGGGAGAGGCGGCCCCGTGCCCAGCTAGGCCCCTCAGCGTCCTTTCCGTAGACCCCTTACCCACCTCCTTCACCCTTTCCATGCGCTCATCACTTCTCCATCGCCAGAGATCCCGTCTTCGCACGTGGGGCCAAGCTCAGGAAGCTGAGAACATCGCAACCGGCGTACGAATAACAGTAACGATATTAAAGCGACCTATCCGACCACGCAATGAGGTAAGGCTGATGATACGGCCCTCATCAGTTTTCTGGTTCCTAAACCTGCCAGGAAGGCTATCCTGTTTGCGTTTCTCATGCCAGGCATCCCCACTAAAAAAGGTAATCGTGGTCTTATCCTTTTATTTGGCACAATCACTGGCACAAATGTAGCACGCTTTCTTACGATCCCGGTTTAATGAGTGGCTGGCTAATCCAGTAACTTTTTTACTGTCTAAAAATAGCAACAAAGGTTTAAACATTAGCAACGATGCAGTATAAAGGGAAAAGCAATAAAAATGTTTAAATACCTACGTTCAATAAAGTGGAATTAAATCACTGTTTTTTCAGCTGCCACTTACAATAGTTGCTTAGAATAGACAATAGCAACAAAAATGCCTGCTTGCCTCTTTCTTCCCATTTGTGGTGCACGTTTTATCCAAGAAATAGTCTGTACTTTATATTTTACCTCAGGAGTGGCAAACGCGGCTCAGGAGACGGCCGTGCATTCCTGCCTGCATTGTCCCGAGCGGACACTACAGCACAAGGATGCTGCAGCACAGCAAAAGGACATTTTTCAGTCTTTTCATGCTGTGCTCTGAGGAGGAAAATTCTGGACGGACAGACAAACAGATGGACATTCAGCCTCAAGAATACTGCCCTGCTGCATCTCAAAACTACAAGCAATTTACCACAGCAGTTCATTTTTCAAACACAATTAGTTTGCAGCAACACTATTGACCAACTAACGCTTGTTTGTTCAACAGCTGGGGGTGAGTTACTGCTCCTCTACGCCACACGACGCCAAGGACGGGGAGCTCCTGATTTCTGAGTGTCCGTGCCCAGGACCAGCTCCTCTGAGCGGGTGCTGGGGGCTGGGGAGGCGAAGGGTTCAGCCTGCCTTAGCACGCAAGGATCCTGTATCGCTAACAGCATGATAATCTCTGGCAGTCCAATTAACTGGGGCCAATGGCAACTCGGCGTGTTTGCTTTTTCTTTTCCGAATGCTTTATTTCTTCCCCTAGTTAACAAGCAAAAATGCATATCAGAAAAGCAGAAGGAATTTGCCCCAAATTATTCAAAGGGGCCACTGCTTAGAAAGCAGAGAAACTCCTAGGACGAATACAGAGGGCCGGGAGCAGGAGGCAGAGCAGCGGAGGCTGGAGGTACTTTTATTGCTATTGTTTGTCTACAAATCTCCCCACGCCAAACAATGATGTTGTCCAAAGCGAGCTGTTTGCTATTAATGACTCATGAGTACAATAATGCTGCCAGCCCCCCACTAGGTGTTTTGTCAATGTACTTAAATTTCTAAAGTCTCAAACTGTTGCTATTTGTTTCCATCCATCCCCCAGCACTTTGCACAAATGTCTGTGGAGTACCCCGGCTCCAAAACCCTTCACTCTCAGCACTGACCTTTGTGCTCTGGAAACAATTACTCCTGGAAAGCCTGTCAATATCATTATTTTTACAAGAAATCAATACGCTTCACAAAGTTAATGGGGGATTCAGGCAGCAAGCGTTTACCTTCTTACTGTCAGTGGTGCAGCGGGCTGTGCTCTGGCACAGATGACAGATTCGCCTAGACACCGAGCAGACAGTAAGCAATGGGTGTAAAGGAAAAATAGGCTGCAAGCAGGCGTGGAAAACGTCAGCTTCTGCAGGCATCTATGCTCTAACGAGCCAAAGATGTCAGCCTCTTGTAGTGTCCACTCTGGAGCACGCAAAGAATACAGGGAGCTAATGAAAGGGGGATTAGGAGACGGTTTCCACTTCACAAATAAAAATAAACCAGTTTGAAAATGCTGGGGTAAATATCTGTGGGTTCTGTAGCAAGGGGGTTCCTGGCAAGGATTGCTCCAGCAGCCGGAATTGCTGCTGCGAAAAATCACACCGAAAAATACACTGTTCAAATTCAGTCTGTAGGTTGAATTAACCCCCTTTATTTCTTGGAGTTTAACTACAGTATGAGAGAAGTAAATTTTGCCATATTTAGCTCAATTTCCTCTACAGAAGTATAACGCCAGCCTAAGATACTTTGTATGTACTGAATTTAAACCAAAAAAAAAAAAAAAGGGAAAAGTGATCACCATAATGCCTTTACTAGTAAAGATGCTATAGTTAGCTATTTTTATACTGCCTAGTAAAAGATTTGTATTGGTTTTTTAAGGGTATTTCTAAAATATTCACGTAAGCTTTAACTAAGCTATCTATTTTTCAAAGGTATTATAATGAAAGTGTAATAAAACCACAGAAAATGCATTTTTAATGTGTTAACTGGAAAACAGAAAATATCTTAAGGAGTTGCCCATCGCAAAACCTGTGCTCGCAAGGATGCTTCGGGCAACCCTTGGAGCCCTTATCCTATGGGCCGTGTTTCCTATCGCCACCACCCAGATGGGTTGCGAGCTGCACCAGGATTCCTCTTGTCAGCACCCTGTGAACTATGCGATGGTACGGCAACAAGAGACGTGTTTTCATAGTAATATTTTTCTATTGCCCCAGTTTCTACTCTTCTGCTGTTCGTTATCTGCATACAGGCTTGTCAGCGCCGCGGCTCGGAACAAGCCCTTCTTCTGCACAGCCCTGCCACAAAGCAGCTGCGCGAACGCGCAGGATCGCCTGCTCCTGACGTCACTCATTTTCATAGCTGAAATCTAGTAAAAATCAAAGCACAAACAGCATCAGGCTATGAGCACCAGGCAGTACTTTTAGAAAAGAGAAGGAATTGCCAGTGCGCCGAGCAGCCTGGTGCTCCCTGCTTCTCCAGCCTCAAAAGGAAGGGCTAGATGACTTCAACACATGGCGGGGGTTAAAAAATACTACGAAAATTTCTTCAGCTTCCCTCGCTGCTATCAACAGTTTGGAATTTACACTAGCGCTTTACATCATTACCCCAGTCGTTCACAGCTTTTTAAGGCTTTAATGCAAACCACATGCAGAACCAGGCCCTCCCCGCAAGCAGGGGTGGGCTGGGCGGGATGGGAACCGTCTTGGAGGGGAAAACCAACAAACAGATCTCTTGTCTACAAAGCACAACTCAACACATTTTTCATGCATTGCGGGCTTCTCCAGAAGCAGCAAGCTGTTTAAAAAAATACCTGGCCCAAATTGAGCATTTGCTTGACATGATGGAAAAGTGAGTGCTATTTTCTGTTATATTGCTCCTATTCTACATCGACAAGAATATATTTTTTTTGCTGTTCCCAACTGATTTCACAGTAGTGAACTCCGTTTATGAATTATCTGACACATTTCTTGCAATTCTTCTGACAACAGTGCTCAGTGGAAATTTCAAGGCACCTCTCTTCTGACAAGTAGAAATATCAATATTTGAATAAATTGTGGATTTTAAACTTCTCACTCTGATGCACCACAGCAAGGAAGACTGAATTTTTCTTTTACTGGGTCTAATCCCCTTGAGCCTAAAGGAAGAAATCTGTATGCAGCGTTTCATTACAAGAAAGCTGTACTGAGTGACATTTGAAGCACACATCTAAGTCGACCTGATGAAGTTTACTTCCTTCAAACAACAAATAGCAGCTTTGTATTATTTCCCCTTCTTGGGGGAAAAAAAAGCAAAAGCATGATGTCTGAGCAAAAAGCCGAAATGTTGATTCACAAATTGACAGGCCAATCTTTAAACAAATGTGTTTCTTGGGGGAAAAATGCAGCTTTGTTCAAGCTGAGCATTTTTCTTGTGCCTGACAGAAGCATTCCGGGGCTGATTAGAAGGAACTTGTTAGGGCTCCGTCTCAGACACTCTGACTCCACTTTTTAACAAGCATGCAAAGAAAACAACATAAAGATAACAAAACATTGTCATTACCATCTATGGGCTCTATTTGGGCCTTTTTTTTTTTTTTTAAAATGCTTACGCTCTGAAATTTCTCCCGGCTCATCTTGCACCCAGCCACGCCAGCGCACCGGGTGCAGGGTATTTCGGGCCCCGTGCGCGACCCCCTGCCCTCACCCCAGCTCCCAGGCACACTGCCCGACGCCCTGCAAGGTCTCTGGCTCTAAAATGGAGGCAGGGGCAGCGGGGTCCCCGTGCCAGAGCCCTGTGTCTGCCCGCGAGGTGCTGGGTACCTGGTGAGACCCGCTCCGCTCGCCGGGTAGCCTAACGGACGTTATCAAATAACCGCTTGATAAATTACTTATCATAGCTGCCAAGCAGTCCCAGGGCTGTCCTCGCATTTCCCTTAGCTCTTCGTCCGGAGGGTTTTGCATGCCAAAGCCAGTTAACAGGTCTCAGTTCGTCCTCTCTCAGCCAGGAGAAGAACAAGAGCTATGAGTCTGTTCTGGATGGCTTTACCCATGAAAGTCTGCTTCCATCATAAAATAATTCTGTCTGAAGTGTATTGGAAAATTTGTCTGAGCAAAGACATCTATCTTACTGCAGGCTGCGGTTCGGGACGCTGTTTTCAATGGGGTAATATATGCCAATTCCTCGGTTAGGAGGAGCTACGCAATGCCACTGTATTTACAGACCCCCCCTCATACACACTGTACCTCCAAAACTCTTAACAGCAGTAATTAAAATAGTATCTAAGTTGAAATAAAACAAGAGGGAACAACTATGACGATCCGATTAGAAAGATTTCTCCCCACATGACACTCGGTATCAGACCCGTCTGTTGAGTGGGGATGCCTAGAGGACATGGACACTGCACAGAAGACGGAGCGTTGACCGAAGGGACAACGACACAGAGACGGTCAAGAGGTCAGGTCTACAAAAACCTTTTAATCCAGAATATTTTACTGCAGTCATTACCTAGTTCACACTGACGGAGGTAAGAAATCTGTCCAAAAAATTTCCTACTGAAAGCAAAAGCAGTTTTGAGGGATGCTTAGATGAAGTAGGAGAGCAGACAGAATTACTAAACAGAATAACATGGCCCCAAATCTGTGTGTGTAACCACGGATGGCCGCGTCGTGGTGATCGTGTTTGGTCCCGGGTTGCTATAATGCGAGCTGGCCGCAGGGACAGGGACAGTAATAGTGGGTTGGAAAGAGGGGGGCGAGGAGGGAGAGCCGGTTCCAGGACCCGCAAGGACCGCTTGTGCGGGCACAGGGCGGCAGAGAGCTGCGGGGATGCAGAAGATGCTCACGGGCAAGAAAGATGCGGGTCAGGGCAGACGCCACGGTTACAGGCACCGGTGGCAGATAGGACCAAGGGTGAAGATACAGGAGAGGAATCTGGTTTTGAGGAAGCATCTCAGGCCAGAGCAGCTACCCTGGGCCGGGCAGGAGGATTCCTCCAGACACCGCTGGAGGTGAGCGCCCAGGGCAGGACATCCCATGGGAACACCGCAAAGAATAAAGAGTGCGACCGAATGACAGCCCTGGTCCCAGCCGCGACGGAAGCCTGTCACCCCCTCATCTGAAACCCTGCCGTTACAACTGCGACATTGGTGGGAATACCTGAACTATAAAAACATGTTTCAGATGTGGAAAAAAATTCAGCTCATGTCTTCTGCCTGAAAATTGGTGGGAGCGTTTCCTGGTGGACCAGGGCAGATACGCTGGTGCCACTGTAAATGAAAAATGACGCTATGGGGAATTTCTCATTACGTCAGATACACTTGCACTCTATTCAGCAGACGTTGGGTTTCTTCTCTCGTGCAGTCCCTAAAGTGGCAGTGGGCCAGCCTGACACTGATCTATCTCTGCAGATGTAAGACAATCTTTAAAAAGAAAAAAAAGCCCAAACCCTGAGTACTCTACTACTGCAATATTTTTTTTTTTTGTAATTTTAAAATGAGAACACAAACCAGTACCTATGCACTGTATGGTTCAAAAATTCTCAAAGCTATTGGATTTGTTAGACTTCCATTAATTTTTATTTCCACTGTCATATAGTTCATCTGATCTTATTCAGTTATATAGTTCTGTTGAATGAGAGGACTGATAAACTACTGGTGTTTTGCACATGCCTGTCTTTTCAGGAACACTCTCTTGAATGTTTCTGATAACTTCAAGTTAGGGTAAAACATTTAGAGTTGTCTGCTTGAAGTTTATACTATCTATCAACCTGCAGATTTTTTCTGTACCTTTCTGCCAGGCTTCCATTAAGATTTATGTTACTGAAAAATATTGTTGCTTTAAAACTATGTATTTCGGTACTCACACACTAATTTATAAATATAAGGCAAATGATCATGTTCTTTTTTCCTTAAATCAGTGCATATTTTTATCCTTTTCTTTCATATCTCTCCTTTTCTCCCCATTGCATATACACACACACGAGAGAAAAAAAAGCTTCTCCGCTCATGTGATGGGAATGGGACCACGCTCCCCAGAAGAGATGTTTCACAGAAAACGCTCTTTCATGCACTCTGAATCCTGTGCTGAGGAAAGCAGCAACAATCCAGCTCACCGAAATCACCTTGGAAGGCGCAGGTTGCGTTCAAGAAAATAGATAAGCAAGCCTGCTCTGCTCAGCAAAATAACAGTGCTATATTCTAGTTGAAGAGGTGTATGTTTATGGAGACCTGTTAAGAAATATAACAAAAATTCGCTTTGGAGGGGAAAAAAATAGGGATAATTGAAGTCAGAAATGGGTCTTTTTTCTCTCAGCCTTATGAAAGACAGTAAAACTAGTGTAAAATCAGTGTAACTTAATTGACTTTCCAATGCTAATTTATGCTAATGGAGGTTCTGGTCCATAGTTTTCACCTGGGAACTCAATAGCAATGAGTGATGGCTCCAATTAGTCATTATAATTGTGAGTTGCTAAAGCTAATATTAGTAGAACTGCATGACATTCTGGGTATCTCCCCAAACTTTTCTGATAATAAGCACTGTTCCACACAGCTGGATCATATTTAGCTGCAAATGCATCTCAGCTGGGTTTCGTAGTCTTTTGGGTCATCTATGAGCATTTGCAGAGTGGTCTCCTTTATCAAAACCCACCGGTAAGTGCCCGCACGTCCCAGCCCAATGGTAGATACAACCGGACGGATACTTGACGGTTGTCCCCCACATTAGGCAACTGTTTAATATCCAGACATATCGCAAATGGCTAGCTGGATGTTTTATCTGATGAGATCCATGTTGGATAACTAACACAGGACAAGTTCTTTCAGTCTGCACTTGCAAACAACCAACTGTCCTTCCTCCTTGACATTTTGGTTTGGACCTGAAGAGCAATCTTTGTCTATTAGGTACAGTCAAGACTCTCAGTATTTTACAGTAAGGTCTCTGCCCTCTCTAGTGTTAACAGGCCTCTCAGATTGTAGGACAACTTCAAGTATGTTAAAGGAATTCAAATACTTTTATTCAAATGAGTAAAAATAAATAAATTATCTTTATGGTATTTTTCCCTCTTGATTAGTTTGATATGAAATTTTACATTGTCCATAAATGCTCACGTTCTGCAATGACGAGAATTTCAAATTAAAAATACTCAAATGTATTCATAAGACCCAGTTTAACAGATGAGTAAGTTCAACAGATGAGTAAGTAACAGGTGGAAATGTTGGCACCTAATCTGAGGCAGGATTTCTGGGACAGATGAATGTCTCTCGATATCTGTACGACTCAGCAGTGAAGAAGCTGATAATGGTTTGATGACAGGCATGAGATGTAATTTGCAACTTTAGCTTTTCAAAGCTCTCTTTCCATTGAGATGGATGGGATAGTTGCTGCTTCTCAGGGCGGCTGCTTCAGGATGGCTGCACACTCAGGCAGGCATTGCTACGCTCCTTTCTGCATAGATAGCATTTTGATGGTTTTTTCACATCAGACTTAAAAAGAGGTCCAAACTAATCATTCAAATATGATTTCTTTATTAATTAGAATTAAGTCTTGGCATAATTAATTTTAGAGGAGGCTTCTTTGGAAAGGTGCTTTGTTCTAACTTGTTTACCCGTTGAAGTAAGTTCCCCACTAGAAAAATGTGTTTTCCTTTGACATAAAGAGATGGAAAATGTATGAAATGTATGTATCAACTGCACACATATTTTTTTTTTTTTGCATAGAGCTCAGCATTACCACCATTCACTAACGAAAGCAGAAATCATTGTTAGTGGAAGAGGGATTTACACCAGAGTGGACGAAACAAATAGGCTAATTTCGTCCTCTGCACAAGACTGTGAAATGAGTACATTACACGTTACTACAAACTATCACAGTTTTCAAGCCACCATCTCCACAGATAGTAGCAGGCTGTTGTTTTGTGAGATACTCCAGCGTGCATCTCGCTTTCACGAGTAAGAACCTACCCAGGGAGTTTAATTAAAGTACGGAGAGTAAAAAAGAGAGAATCGACTTCAACTCATTTGAAATAATTTGCTGAAAGACTTTTTTTAATTCAAGCCGCAGCAAATTTAGCTTCTCTGGTGAACACCACCACCACTGCACGGAGCACGATGGGGTGCTGGGCGTCCCGTCCCCTCCTGCGGCAGGCAGAAGGCAGGTCAGGCCATGCTCACACGGGCGTTTGGCAGTTGGGCGTGAGCAGCCAGGCGCCCAAGCGGGATGCAAGACTTCCCTCTCTGAAGTCAAACCCGTATCTCTCTGGGCGTTCCTTCTCTATAGCGTTAGCCAAAGACAACTTTTTCTGTCTTTTGGGGAGAATCACGTACAACTTCATCAAATGCTTTAGTCTCATCCTCTGTCCTTCACCCGTGCATGAAGTTTTATAAAGGACTTCAGAACATCTCCACTTCTTAAGTTACAGGATTTTGCGTTGTTGAAAAAAAAATCTAAAGCTAAAACCCAAAGATAGAGCCTAGATTAATTAATCATGCCTTTAGATATGTGAGTTAATAATAGCTGAGGAACAGATCTTCCCAAGAAACAACCTGCCTATTTAAGTTGGAAACTAAGGGTTGCACTGGGTATCTTATATAAAACTTTGTACCACACAGGCTACAAGAAAGAGTAGGCTACATACTTATTTTGCTTTGAGATGATGTATTAATACAAATAATAAGATAATAGTACAAAGTAAATAACAGAAATCATTATATTGGTCATTTCAGTGGATCTGTTGTTTTTGCAGGGCAGAAGAATACAACACAGAGCCTGTGTTATACACATATCTTATTTGCAGGTTATTATTTAGATGCACTTTTGTAAAGCAATGAAAGAGGAACTGATTTCCTTCTCAGAGAGCTGTTTTGGAAACTGTTGTGCTGGCTTTAGGAAAAAAACTTGATGGGAGGATACTCAGGGTTCTCCAAATGAAGGGGCACTCTGAAATTACCTAAGGCTTTCTCGAGGGTTGTTCCATTATGTCAGAAATACTTATATTGCCAGAAAGCTGTAAGTTAACTGTGGAAAATGTAGCAATGAAATTCTTCGAGAAAGGACAAGAAAGAATGACGAAATAAAGAGGAACAATAGTAGGCATCTGCCACAAACCGCTTGATTTGGAGAAGAACAAGAATGTTCCATCTCACAGCACACAGTAATTGCAGAAGACTTTTAACCACTGTAAGATCTGCAGAAGAAAAGGTACAACTAAGTGTTAAGGTTCTTCATTTTTATAGAGGATAATTTTATGTTGCTAGAAATAAAGATTGAATTTTTGTCCGCAAGGACTTTTTCCCTGGAAAGCATTAACAATAAGAAGAAGGAAGGTTCTATTCTTAGCTTATTTTGGCAACTAATCCAATTAGCAACAGTAGTTGATTGGATAGCCAACCAACTGAAATGAACTTGCCTATAAATCTTATCTTTTAATAACTTCAGCAACTTCCTTGAATTTATTTTTTCTCTGTCTTTTTTAGAATTCATGGTTTCCTGGTTACCTCCCAGTATTTGAGACCCTCTGTAGCCCTTTTTTGATTTTCCTATCTGTCTGCTGGCAATATGTGACATTGGTGTCACCTTCTATTTGGAATAGGGCACTCAGCAGAATGGGAGAACAGATAGCCTAGGACCTTTTTGATGCAAACCACTCCTATTCATCATTTCTTGTTCCCCTTCCATTTGTATCTCCACGCAGTTGTTGGTCCACTCACTGGATATAACCTTGCTGCCTCTCCCCTTTGCTGCTTCTCAGCTCCCTTCCTTCTGCTATTTTTTGTCCATTATCCCAAGCCCAGGCTCCATTTCTCTCCATCTTCCTTTCCAACTTTGAGAAAACAATTATTTTCCAATGTTGATCCTTCCTTCAAGGATGTCTACCTGTTGAGTAGTCCTTCCTAGTCTTCCTGAATACTCAGACTAAACAACAAGGTGTCAGAGCAGTTTTTCTTCAACAGGCCCTCAACTAGGGAGAAACTTGTTAATTAGCTGAGAGAGTTTCTCTGGGAGTAAGAGCAGAGGATGTGTTCCCACTAGGCTGTCCCACTCCACGTTTTAGAAAGGATGCAAGGTTCCCCAGCCTTATCATTTCTCTGCTGTGAACAAATAAATATCTGGTAAATTTTAGGGATCATTTTCTTTAGTAGCAGCTAAGTTTGGTAAGGTCTCTACCGTGGATTTAAATGTTTCAAAGCATGGGCACAGAAAATCATATCTAGGTTTTTCTTAAGAATGTAGAAAGTTGCATGAAGGGCCTTATTTTACACCCTTACCATCCACTGTTAGATATTGTGTGATTAGGTACCTAAAACTACTTTCTTTACAAGACCATTCCTCATATAGTTGAAATGAATGATTAATTAAAGATTTTTTTAATCAACCGCCTCCTACCTTACTGATAATGTTAAAAATCGGGAAAAGGATAAGTCAGGAGCTTGAAAGAAAGATGGCTACGGTCATTAGCTACCCCCTGTATGACACTTCAACCCTCCCTCTGCTGATAATCCTAACCAGGTCTACTTACACCAAAATTTTTATAGGTGATGATTAATTCTGCAGGACTCATTTTTTTGTGCCTGCCTTGCAACCCCAGACTATGATTTGTGCATATTGCTACAACTGAAGTCAGTAATAGCTGTGTCTTGGACATATAAAATGCACATGTACATAATGCATGTACATATGTACATAAATGTACATACATGCTACACAGGCTATGAAAAATCAGGTCCTAGGCACCTCCTGTGCAGCACTTACAGATACACTTAGCTACGTCATTATTAATATCTCTGTGCTTCAATTTCCCATTTCTAAAGCAAGGATACTTCATGTGACAAGGACCCTGTAGAAGTGGATTTCTGTTGCAGACCTACACAACAGTGATGAGCTCTGTAAGATGGCTAAGGGAGAAATTTGGTGGGTTTTTTGAGGCGAGACTTGAATAGCATTCAGTAACTAAGGCATAAGAGGACCACACACTGAACAATGAAGGAAAAAAATACTGAATAGTACTGACTGAGGTAGGGATGATGTGGGGGGGAAAATCCTGTTTCTGATTATGGAACTAAACCCAATATCCTAATGCATACGCACAGGGATTCCAACCAGAGCTTGCAGGGGTTACCTTTATTATAGCATTTTTGTTTGCTTGCTTTACTTTTGAATGCTTGCCTTTGCAACCTTAAGAATGTCCTTTTAATGTAATTGTTTATATGCTAAAAAGAAAAAGACAAGAGAGAAACTAGGCCCATTAGTAAATGAGGAAAAGAATAAGATTAATGACAATTCAGAAATAACTAGAACTGATTCTACACTGGGGATCTGCCCCAGTTACAGTCTTCAGTGGCCAGTCACCAGCACACCACCACCAGCACAAATTCACAAAGCAAATAAGAAACTCTACTGCAACTGTAGTCTGCAGTGCATCAAGCGATTTATTTTTTAATTTCTATTTATGTTTTGTCTGCCAAAACTTGTATTTTGAGTGGGAGGTAGGCTGTATCGGTGCTCATTAATGCCTGAAATTCTCACTGAGAAGGTCAAATGCACCCTTAAAAATGAGGAAGTTCTACTTTTTGCAGGAGAAAAATTGTACAGATAGTAAAAAACATAATGTATAAGCAGCTGTTAAAAGGTAACGTATACAGAGTGGCTAGTATGGATATGCATGCCATGTGCATTATTTAGTAAACTGAATGTGCAGCCAATAGCTATTTTGGAAGTAATGAAGAAGCGTGGTGATGGTAGGAAATTAGCGCAAGGTGAAGAAGTTGATTCTTGATGAAGGATTAAAAGAGCTAAACAGGTGTTTACTTGGCTCAGTGACAAACGAGAAGGTGTCTGTAATAAATACCTAAAAGAAAATAAAGAAGCAGTGGCTACACGGTGAGGTAAGTAGGTGTTACAACAGAAGGACAAAAGGAGAAAAGAAGAAAGGAAAAAAAGTAGAGAAAGATGAAGGAAAATACTTTGACTGTGAGCTGTCCGGGCTGTGAAGCAGTCGCAGAAGGGAGATGTGCTGTTTAACCTAAAACTGGGCTGCACAGAAAATGCGCAAGCAGGAGCTGCTGGGAAGGGACCCTGCGGCAAGGCCACCGGGTGCAAGCACCCGTCAGCTCTCACCGGAGCCGCTGCCGGCTCTTCCATCTCCCTCTTCCACACAAGACCACATTCCCACGCTGCTTCCAGCCGCCGGACTGCGGGCACGGGGCTGTGGCTGAGTGAGGGGCAGGGGGCTGGTGCGTACCAGGGGTGACAGTGGAGGAGAGAAAAGGGGTGAGGGCGATACAGATGGTGGGATCCATTTGCAGGACTATGGGACCACACCTTTGTTCATCAGCAGCGATGTATTTATGGTAAAACCAGAAGGGTCAGTAAGGATAAGGGTTCCACAGTTTCAGTTCTGAAAAAATCTCCCAATGAAGACAGACCCTGACATAAAATGTCCAAAAATATAACTAAGATGGAGAGTCAATGAGCAACACAAACAGTTCATGAAAGTGGAAGAGGAGAAGGAGGAGGACAGGAGAGAGCAAGCAGAAAGCACAGCAGAGCTCCAGTTCTTCCCCTCCCTCTCAGAAGCGGCTCTCCAAGACCTCCCCTTCCTGTGGGTCCATGTAGCAACACATCTCCCATTTTCTATTTTTCCGGATGCCAGAGACAGAAACACATACTCTAGAACAAGTATCCCCAGCCACTGCTTCCAGATCAAATTATTCTTTTGCACACCATGGAAATAACGAGGAAGCCAGTGTTCTTTCTTGGCTTGTTCTCCTTTCGGCATTGATCTGCATCTTGCTATAAACATAGTGATATGAAAAAGGAGAGACAACTGAGAGGGAACAAATTAATGTTTTTAGAGTTTACATCCAGGGAAAAGGATTTTTGTATCTTGTATATGGGGAAGAATGCAAGAACCTGCCCTTAAAATGTATACTAGCTGATCTGACCGTTGGCATCACTGGTACAGCTGACATGCCAAAGAAAAAGGTAAGGCAAACACTTTGTAAGAATAAATATGATGAGTAAATTGCAAAGGCCGTGAATGCAAGGCACACTATTTGTATTTAACACAAGGGGTAAGGCAGGGCCTGCGATGGCTCATATGGTTGGAACAAGAGGGGAGTGAAGGTTCCCACTGCCTTTTGAGGCAGAAGAGGAAAACAGTGAGAAAGATAAAGAAGGGAGATTGCTGAAAGCCTGAGTCCCAGGATAAGAATTCTTTCCTTTAATGAAAGAAAACAAAAAAAAAAGATGGTATTATGGGAGAAGAATTTGTCTGTGGCTTGAAAGTGATGTATTCAAAGACAGCTCCGCCACTGTGGCACAAGTGACAGAGACCAGTTATGGCACCGGCGATACCGTCCGAAACTTTTGAAGCTGATGTTAGCTTTTGCTCACATTTAGTTCAAGTTTAGTGCAAACCATCTGAAAGAGATATTCAAAAAAGAGATTGAGGTATAGGTCTGCAGAGAAAAACAGGTCAGGAGATGAGTGACAGACCTGTAAATCACTTCGGAAGCTGATAGTTGTAGCTCTTTGGGTGAAGGAGACCACATACAAAAAGGAGAAAACAGGACCAAACCCAAACAAAGCCTCATGAACAGGAAGGAAGACAAAGGAGAAGAGTCAGCACAGCACAGAAGACAACATGCCAAAGTCTAAGGAAGGAAAAGATGGCTAAAAGAAGCATATGACTGACTGGGACAGAACTGAAACGAAGTCGGATGATCATGGTGGTAGAAAGTCAAAAGGCTGCTAAAATGTTACGAGTGGAACAAAGATAACAAAATCAAGAGCGAAGGAAGAGAACGGATGGCAAAATAGTGAAGCACAGGTATGCTGGGCAGAAGAAATGGAGAATGGGGGAATGTGGACGAAGACAAGGTCAGACAGGGCCATATGTGGAGCAGAGGCTCCTGGAGTTGGCAGGCTCTTTATAAGAGCTTTTTTAAAAGTGCATTAAAAATTTTAAGAAAGGAGGCGAAGAAAAGAGAGAATACGGTTGAACAAAATGAATGGGAAAAACAGTAAGAAGCACAAGAAAACAAATGTAAGGAATAAATAGAGATAACCCTTGGCTCCAGCACCACGGAAGAAATAGGACTAAGCGGAACAGGCCTGAGTAGACATTAGTAAGATCACTTTTTTCCCCTCCAGCACTACTGCAGTTATCGTGCTATTAGCAATGTAATTTCTTATGATATGTATAACTATGTAATGTAGCAAAATATGATTTGAGGACTGGATTGAATATTGAGATCTCTAATTGCAGCATACTTAGGCTTAGAATAATAGTAATCAGAATATTTCCACGCTTCCATCACTTCCTTCAGAAAACTCTACACAGGAGTACAACTTCCACCCTGTTGTCTTCTCTGCTGAATGCCATCAGGGTCACCTCCTGCTCACCCTGCTCATCCACAGAAGCACACACTGTCGCAGACGCTGCTGCAGATCTGACAGTGCCACTTAAGGACTGGTTGGTCTAACTCTTTTTAAAAATAAAAAGGGCTTTCAAGGCACTTATTTGTCACATTCGGGGTTTACTTCCATAGCATTAAAGATCTGAAATTTCCTACAACACATGGTAACAAAATCACTGTAAATAAAAAATATGAACTCACTCAGCAAAACAGGGGTCCAAATCACAGGTTTTGAATGTTATATTGTTTCCCTGTTTAATTTTTTTTTTTTTTACAAAACTTAGGTAAAGAAAATCCCTCCTTCTAGGAAGGCTGCCCTGCATTGCCCTGATTTCCATGCATGCCACCCTGATGACTTCACTCTCCCCCTCCAATTGAGATTCAATAGGTGTAACTAAAAGCAGAACTGACCCGCAGTATAACTTACAAAGCCGTGAGCCAGGCACCGCCCGCAGTCACCGCTCCACGTTTGCCGCGTATAATGAACCACCCTTCAAGTTTGGGGAGCAATTAAAAAGAGCTCGCACATTCCAACTCTCACCTATAGCCAAGGCAACACCCCGACACACTTAGCCTCGTCCTTTTTTTTTCCAATCTCAGTATGTTCAGTGTACCAATAATGCTCTGATGCATTTCACTCTTGACTGGATACAGTGAGATTGCTAATCAGGATTACTTGATTCAGTCAACACTGATTTCAATAAAAAGACAAAAAAAATTATCATAAATATAGAGAAAGTGCTGGCGGCAGTGACAGGTGATTAAAATCTCATTCACTTGGAATCAGCCTGATTCATGGTAGTCGAATAGAGGAAGTCTTCATATCAGCAGCAGATGATTATTATCTCACTCACTCCAAGTCACTTCTGATTGCACATGCACACACAAATTGGCACAAAGTAGATTCATGAACAACAAATCATCATGCAGGGGTCTGACCTCCTTAAAATGAGGCTTTGTGTAATAATTCTTCAGAAACAAGCAGATATAGGGTGGATAATGCTAATTTACGGAGCAGGCATAAACAAGCAAGCTTGCATCAAGCATTCAGTATGGAGAGGAAGTAAGTGGACGACAATAAATTCTCAGTATTAAGCTGAAATATTTAAGATTAATTGATTTGAAGTGCTATTTTCATCTGTTTAAAAACAATTCCAATCATCAAAATGAAGGAAGTTTTCAAAGTATTGCATCAAAGAAACAGTAAAAGATTCAAACACCAGGATTTCCCTATGTTTTAATTAAAAAAGTAAAACAACTCTGAAACATGGATTTTCAGTTGTGATTATCTACCTGGTAATATTTTGAATGCACTTCAAGACGAGGACAGATAAATTCAGTGCATCGGTGCATTTTTACCTCTTGATTTCTGAATTCAAACTTCAACAGTGTTGACTAAAGAAAAAAATGTGGGCCATCTAATTTTAATCCTTAATACACATCACCACACAAAGACTGGCACAATTTCATGAGACTTCCAGTTTCTTTCCGTGGGAGTCTGAAACAGAAGGAACCGAGCTGTTGGAAGATGGGAACCCTGCATCCCCTTGATGTTAGTTGTACAGCACTACTGTAAGTTATACAGCACTACTGCTTACTAACACCATTTTCTGACATGGGTAGTAATCTTTTAAATCCCAAAGACATGCAGACATCCCAAAGCCTGCCCACAGAAACAAACGTAGTGCAGGCAACGCAAAGGTACCCTTCCTTCAGCTTTCTCAGAGGGGTGGCATCATGATGTCAGTGAGCGGCAATGTTTGGGGGCACGGGGACACTTCATGCTAGCAGATACCCCGGGACCGCCAACTTTTCTTACACGGCTTGAACTGCTTCCCAAGGAGCAATACCTACTCACAATACTACTGTGTCCTATGCATGATATGCAGAAAATTGGCATGCTAGTGTTAGAGCTCTTTTCTTCAAAAGACACAAACAGTGAATTCTCTCGCACTTTACCAAAGAACTCAAGACATGCAGCCATGCAGTCGAAAGCAAATTACCGTCTTAAAAATATGTCCAACTTATTGGACATGTAATTGTATTGTATGTAAAACAATATAATGTCCTGTCACCATTAATTGAGAATACTTGTAGATAGGTATATCTTATCTGCTTATGCTAAACACCCATAAAATATTCAAAAACAGGGAATTCATATTGTGAACAATGAATTAGTACACTCTCCCCTGCCTCTATATAACATACAGTGTCCTCTCACAGCTAAGCAATGACAGCGAGTGTTGGACAGAAAAGCTTATGCAGACTGAAGTTAAACAATTACATGTTTTACTGCTAGTTTGAAGGATTTTTTTAGATTGACAGTGCAATCAAACACAGTAGCAGTGCCAATGTCAAAGTGCAAGTCAATATCTTAGTTAGATGTTGTCTAATAGAAATGAGTAACAGCAGTTGAAGGCGAGGGAAGACTCACTTGAATCCAAGGATCTGGCTTGTGTTCCAAGCAATTAAAGACTGTTGAATCAATGGGGGAGAAAGCAAGGCGAGATGTTATTTAGTATGGCCATGGCTCATAAAATCAACCTGTTGAAGGATGGAGAAAGGGAGAACTTTGGGGTGGTAACCAGTAAAAGCCCGCTTCAGTCATCTGGCTTCTGTCAGGCTGACAGAGCAGGAGCTGGGGAGTTAAGGAAGTGACCCAGTAGTCCTAACACTAAGGAGAGATAATGCTCAATTCCCTGCAGTGTCTGCATCTGATAACCCAATTATCCCCAGTCTATTTTTTCAAAGTCTCTTTGAACCTGTGACCCACCACAAACAAAATGTATTTGTGTTGTTCTTAACTGCTAAACTCTGAAACAACAAAGGACTTGTGGAATAGTTGCCAACTTGTGTATTTCTTTAAGGTCTACAACAATTATATTTATATCAATCCAGTGTATTATTTTTAAATGCGGCATTTTTTAATCTGAAAGAAGTTGAATGGCGAAAGTAATTAAAATACACTGTTTAGGATTAAAACCCTTCTTACTCAGCCAGGAGAAATACATGAAGCCAGGAAAAACTCTGCTCGAGTATTTGACATAAGTCAAAAGTGACACTGTTTGCTGTTATGCAGCAAATGTCAGTCCAGCTGCTCTTTTAAGTTATTAAATAGCACTTTTATTTTGGACAAACACATCTACTTGGTAACTACTTCCTGGTAGAATTTATTCCAGTAATATATATATTTTTTTAAAAAAACATTTTGTTCTGGAAGTGATAGTTTTTGCCAGGAAAAAAGTTTCAGTCCCTTACTAAAAAGCAGTGCTTCTCCAAGGTTGCTATTATTGCAGCAAGTAACAGATAACATGACTTGCCCTTATATTTATTCATCTATTTTTGTATTGCCTACTTTGTCTTTCTTAAATACGAACTGGGTTGCCTACATTTTTGTGTACATGTGTACATCATGCTGTCATCTGGAGGAATACACAGGTACACATAGAATTTATACCTGCAGTTAATTAAGGCTGTGATTATTCGGGAGCTCAAATGATGTCATGCCAAAACAGAAGCATCTTTCCACAATCAGAACCCAGGAGAGTCAAGTAATCTGAAAATTATACTGCAGGAATCATAGGTAATCAGTAGGCTAGTTTATCACAACAGGGCAAATTAGAGCAGAGTTATTTTTGCTGACTAGAAGCTCTCCTGAAATCACAGAAAAATGCAATGAAAAATGCAAGGTTGAACCAATGGTGCATCATGGCTCAACATGCAAAGAGCTGTGGCAGAAAGACAACGAGGAGGCGATCACCGATTCCCATTTCGTAAGTCAAAACTATTCTGAAGTTTGAATGACACATAAAAGGGGGTATTGTAATGCTGGTTGGGCATCGATAGTGTAAATTATATTGAAAAAAACCCAAATTGCTGCACTTCATTTCAAGAAACACACGTACATTGAATGACCCACATAGACATGCTAGCACACAAAATAAAATTTTATATTACCTTCAGAAGCCGGATCAATTGTTAACTCTACCATATGTTCAAGCATATTCTGTTACATTACTGTCTTTAGAAAAGCTCGCGGAATAGGAGGGAATGTGTGAAAACATGCATGCTGTGCCAGTAAGTAGTTATTTTATGTTTGTAATTTTAGTTTTACTGACTTTGGGACTAATCCAGTACGGAGAGCCACAGCAACGTTAGACTCGCACTCCTTCATTAGAGCCACTGCGAAGCACTTTGGGGTTACGCAGGCTGTTTGACGTGGAGGAAATCCAACGTTCACCGCTGGGACGTGCATCTCCCCGGGGGCCGGCGGGCGACCGGCAGCTCAGCGGCGCAGGAGGGCGAGGGGAGGGCTGGTGGGACATGCCAGTCTCCTGGGGTCCACTGGTGGCCTCCCCACGCCCTCCTAAACGCACAGCTCCTCTCAGAGCAGACGTTTGGCCATGGCCCAAGCTAGCTTAGTTTTATGGTTGGACTCGATGATCTTAAGGGTCTTTTCCAACCTAAATGATTCTATCTTGACCAACAATATTCAGCAACTGTCACCAGAGGAGACACCAAGGGTTACGTTAATGTAGAATAAAATTACGTTATTGTTCTGCTAGTGGTCCACTTGTGAAGGTGCACGTGATAACCAGATGCAGGACTGATTGTACACGTGTGCGTGTAGGAGCCTACACCGTGGGTGTCCACAAGCCCCTCTTCCTCATCAGCTGGGGACAGCCAACCTGTCCAGCTTGCGAGGGCAGACCACCCCAGCACTGCCTGCCGCCCTGCCCCGCTGTGCCCCCGCCAGGGTCTCCTCCTGCCCGCCACACGGGCACAGAGCTGCTCTGCACCCCCAGCTCCTGCTCCCAAGAAACGCTTTACCTCCCATAAGGCTGAAGACCTGCCCGTATCCCCAGCCACATCTGATGAGCCTGGCACGTGGTAGGGGAAAGGTGAACTGGCCACTACAGCGACCAAACCCCTCTCCCCCTCCAGGAAAGCCAGTTCTGGACACTTCAACCCAATGAAGTTGAGGACAGACTTTTTAGCAAGGCCTGTTGCGACAGGACAAGGGGGAATGATTTTAAACTACAGGAGGGTAGATTCAGGCTAGATACAAGGAAGAAATTTTTTACGCTGAGGGTGGTGAGACACTGGCACAGGTTGCCCAGAGAAGTGGTAGATGCCTCATCCCTGGGAACACTCAAGGTCAGGCTGGACAGGGCTCTGAGCAACCTGATCTAGCTGAAGGTGTCCCTGCCCACGGCAGGGGCGTTGGACTAGATGACCTTTAAAGGTCCCTTCCAACCCAAACCATTCTGTGATTCTATGATTCTATAATGAATACACAGAAGTGATCAAGGAGAACATGAAATTCTGCAGTGACGCAGGAGCAGCGGGCTGTCCTTAGCTCACGTAAGGCATCATCGTTGAAAAGCTACAAGAGGCTCTCTAATAGTTCAAAGACAGTACACGAGTTAATTAACTTTACTTTCCAACCCGGTTCGACATGCCAGGGAGCTGATCTGCATAGCAAGGGCAGCAGGGAAACCTGCATGAGCACGGCTGTCTGAATCATCCTATAGACCTCCACAGACAGGAGCGGTGGAAGTCATGCTTAGATCACTTCCCGGACCACAGAAAACTTGCATGCACAAAAGCAAAACAGCAGGTAATGAGATAGAAGGATGATTAAATGTGTGACGTCTCCAATACCTTAACTCTTTCTGGGCTCTGGTCAAGTACAGTTGTTTACATGGCCATATTTCTGTATCCTCGGCTTTAAAAAATTAATAAGAACAGTAGAAAGACTACTGTCTTCACAGTTGCATTTATTTTCCTGTCTGTCGTAGAAATCTGGTCTTGTAAGCTGGATTTCCATAAGTAAATATGACTCTTATGCATAAAGAATGACATCACACACATTTCAGATTGTCACTTACTGTCACATAAACCGCCTCGGAGCTGCGGCTCCAAGACGCGTTCACACCCAAGCAGCCAAAGCACAGCAAACTGAAATCTCCACGGAGCTCCACTGCTTCTACCATAGTTACTGCAGCAACCGCAGTTTCATTTAAGAAATCTTAATGACATGCTCGAACACATTAAAGTCTGCATTTCTATCCTGTCATGTGTTCTTATTTTATTTTTCAGCTGGTTTGAAAGTCCTGCCTCGGTTTGGGGAACCGGAGAGGCCAACCGCTCCGTTTTCCATGAAGATTGCATTACTCTTACCATTGTCGTTGCGGGGATTTCTCGGTGTTTGCTTATGAAATTTTCTTAAGCTTACTTCTCGCATTGGAATAGTCTCTGGGCTTTCAAAGTAAGTTCAATTCTACCTTATTTAAAGTCATATTTAATTAATAGTTATTTATTGCATTTTCCGCCTGCATACTGAAACATACCCTGGGTAAATAAGACAGGTTTCTACATCCTTGCCTTAAATTGCGCTGCCTGAATCGCGAGCAGTGATTTGGTAGACTCAGCTTGCTGCTAAAAAAGCAAACTATTTCTTCAACACAAACAAGCCCAGTCAGAGGAACCAAACGTTGCCAGACTGCTCTTCATTATGGCCACGTCTGACCCAGCACTCCCAGTTGGAGGGGATTCCAGCAGCTTTCCACAGACAAATAAACAGCAAATACTTATGGGGGACAGCCTTGTAGAACTGATTCCTTAATCAACAGTTAAAGAAGCAAATTGGATTTGCCCTATCACAAAAAAATTAATTCCAGATTGCAGCTATTGTCTTAAGTACAAGAGAGTTGTCTTGTAGGTTTGGCTGGATAATTTCATTTTAAAAGTACCTCTAAAATTTGCCATCCCACGGGGTTTGTGGTTTTCTCCATCATTATATAACTGTAAACTTCTGGATGTTAAAGATTGGATAATTTCTTTCAGATGGCCTGGCCTCCACAATACTTGGATGCTATGGATGAGAACCAATTAGTTGCCAGGAGTAACCAGCAAGGGTTAGAAACAAGACAAAACGCTAGAAAAGGCGTAACAAGTTTTCGATTGAATAATTTTTTCCTAGTTACTTAACACTTTCCATTCAGCCTTTTATTTAAATGCCTTGTAATTAGGCTAAAGAATATTTAATTTAACTTAGTTCAACACCAAGCAAAATTTACTGTTAGCTTAGAGTACTTGTAAAAGGAGCGGTGACATGGATTTTCCTGATCTCATGCTTCATTTTCCCTTCCTTAGTACATACCACATTTTAGTAAATTCTAATTTTTTATTTACTTATTTTTAAGGTTTGGGCGTTTTTTGGTTTTTTTAAGGTTTGGGCTCAGTTCTGTCCTCCGCCCTCGAGCCGAGCAGAATTTCGCAGCGGCTCAGCAGGGTCAGTGAGAGTGGGTCAGGTCCAGCTGAGCGATGAAGCAGAGCACCATGCCCACGCTTGTGTCCCCCCAAGGAACCCGGGGCTCCACACGTACCCAGCCCACGTCCAGGTAGGTGTCACCAACCTCCGCAGCAGGTTTTTAAAGTGCTACCCTAATGCACATGTAAAAAAGTAAAAACAGACTGTTT
>NC_134318.1:42961944-42966944 GCF_964195595.1 Calonectris borealis
GCTGAAAGTATCACAGATTTTTTTTCCCTTTTTTTTCTTTTTTTTTTTTGGTAATTTGCCTCCAGCCTCGACATACCAGAATCTCCAAACCCTGCGGAACAAATACCTTCCCTTTCTACCTAACAAATGCTATTTACACTCTGGATTTTTTCCATCCTGGAGAAATAAGGAGAGTTTGTTCAATAACAAAATAAAGGCTAGAACTGAGCCAGCCATATTCTGTTTCAACTGAACTGATATACCAAGGAACTAGCGAGTTTTCTTCAGCTTAAAACGTTAACGAACCAAAACAGTTAACAGAAAAGCCAAATCACTGCATCTCGTAAAATCCAGAGTACCCCTCAGCCTGTAAAATCCCCCAGCTTCAGATTTTTTTCGAACGCGCAGTTACATCTTTATTTTAATAGGGTATTAATAATGCCAGTATAACGTCGTATTATATACAGTTTTGACCACAAACATTTTTGCGAGATTTGCTGTTAAGATAAACAAACAAGAGGAGCTTGTCCGCTGGCAGCTTGACCCGAGTGAATGGGTTTCATTTTCCTGGAGCGCGAGCTGCGGCGGGGCTGCCAAGCGCAGGTTGAGTCCCGGGTCCCCTTCCCCTCGCCCCGCCTGTCAATCACCCCCTGGCATCCCCGGTGACAATTTCCATCCTCCCAGCCTGGAATTTCCACCTCCTCCAGCCCGGCAAAGCACTCCCCCGGCCCTGCCGTAACCCAACACTGCTGCGCCAGGGCTGGCCCTACCCCCGGCCCCCCGAAATACCCCTGCCTTAGAAAAGGAGCCTTATTAAACCCGTTTCTACCACTTTGTGTTTCACAGGTTGTTTTTTTTAATTATCTGCTGTCTGAGAGTAATTATTTACTTCCTGGAAGCTCACGTACCAGAACTCTGAGTTTGAAAGATTTTTCCATAACCTAATCCAATTCATCAAAGGCATCCTAACAAAATTACAGGCTCTGGCAGTATCTTTGCTTTTCACCTGATAAGGCTGCAACAGAAGCCCGGGATGGTTTGTATCAGGGTACCTCCTGCAGTATAGTTTTTGACAGCTTTGCTTAAATCCCTTCCCCCTCTTTTCCTTTCTCACAAAAGCACGCGATTTTATTATTCCCTCCTACTATCGCCGTGCAATGCTTTGGGCTTCAGACAAATAATCAAGTATTATAACGGGGAAAAAGCGGTGCAGGAGTCTCCTCTAGCACATTTGGGATTTACTTGAGAACAATGGTCTTGAAGCCGTACGTGAGCGCATTCCTCCGGTAGCAACCCAGGTATTGCCACAATTTCATTAACTGCGGGTTGTGCACCGATTAAGAGTAGCGATTAGGAGGGAACGATGTAAATGCTGTGGCTTAGATGACCCAAGGAAAGGAAAGAAAAAGAGAGAAGGAAGCACGTACAAAGTCCTGTTTCTGGGGTGTTGCTGAATTACAGGGATTACTTGGATTTGCCATTTTCTTTTCTGTGCGTATGTGTGTTTGAAAAACCAACGCGCGCTCTGCGCCGTGTCCTCTCCTTCCCTGGCACTGGCGGTTTGCTTTTTAATAGGAGGGAGGTGTTCATACCTGTGCACTTCAAACACCAATCTGACTACCCTGTCTGCAAACGTATCCCTTGCAGCTACACCCATTAATCTACAACCACACTCTTAAGGAAAAAAAAAAAATCAATGTCGGGATTCTGATAGAAATTTTTTAAAGAACTGGTTGCCCAGGAAAGTCGTAATTTTTTAATACACTCTGAACTTGGTAGCACCAATAGGACAATGAAAGCAAAAGAACAGCCGAGCTATTTTAAGATCTATTCTTCCAGTAGTTGTGTGCACATCTTAAAGAAAAATAAGAATTTAAAACAATGACACCAAACTGGTCTGTTTTCATTGCATTATGCAGATGAAATGACAAGTTGTCATTTAAGAAGTTAATAAACAGTCACCATTTTGCAGGTTATCCAAATGCTACTGAATAGAAAACCTTGGATCCCTAAATGATGTGTAATTAAAATTATTTAAAAAATCCTCCTTGACAGGCCAGGGCTTAGCCAAAATGTAAATGACATTAAAGAAGACAATGAATTTAATTTTATTTAATGTCCCTTTTTGCAGATCCTCATTTACATAGCATTTTTAACAAAAGCGTTGACCTTATAAATGCTGGCATTTGTACAGCTTCTGCAGAGTTGGATTTAATCATGCTTTCGCAAAGCCATAAGGGAAAAAGCTTTAAGTTCTCTGGTTGGATATGGAGTAGGAATAAAAACATTGGGACTGGTCAAATGTTTATCCTCCTTGCTTCTGAAAACAACCTGACAAGAAGATGTAAAGGTCTAGGGAATAACCCATTGCTGTTTGTAAGGCTTGGTAATAATCATACATAATCGTTTGGAAATATAGCTAATAAAAAATATAATGAGTGTTCAGCAAAATCGGCATTAGGCCCAAATTACATGATATTAATACTTGAACAGGTGCAGAAAGGCGCTTTAAATGAGGTAAATGAATAAAATGTCCCAGAGCACAACTGTGTGCACTGACAAAAAGTCAATCACATGAATAATTCAGCGGCCGGGACTGCCAGCAAAGGTCAGCGGCTCTCACCTTTGTGACGGGAAGTGAAAGGAAACGCTGCTGACGAAAAAAAAACCCCCATCGCCCTCCCGCCGCCGCTCGGCAGCCCCGCCGAAGGTGTAAACTTGGAGTAGGAAGGAATTAGAGCTCGGCACCGGGAAGCCGGCGTAAAAAAAAAAAAAAAAAACAACAAACCCCAGCGTGAGCAGTCAACTCGTTTAGGGAAAATAATCTGAAATTACAGCCAGGGAAAGGTTAAAGGGGGTGGCTACCAGCAATGTCAATTATCTACAAAATCTGAGGTCAGTCGAAAAGTATTTTAAGAGCCTACGGGATTGAAATTTTGTAACAGCTGTTAAATATGACAAAACTTTTTATTCCCCCAAACTAAAGCTATTCCAAACTCCGTATGAAAGAAATGGGATAAACAGATGTCTGGCTTCCATACAGGAAAGTAGGACACACTTGGAATGATAAGTCTCCTAAACTCTATAGAATAATGCCAGATTTATTGGGGAGGGGGGTATTTACTACCCACGGAGATGCCAGCTAGCAGTAGGACTGTGATGGTACCATCTGGAAACCCGCTGCAGAGCACGCGATCGGTGATGCACTGCGAGCGCATCCAGACCGCCACCGCTCCGTGAGCGAGCTGCCGCTCCGGGTTTCGACAGGGATGTAGCCCTGCGCCCCGGCCGCCCCGCCATCGCTCCCCGCAGGTTTCAACAGTTGGACACCCAGCCTTCGGGTACCTTTGAGCCCGACAAGGAAAGGAAAAGTCGAGAGGATGGATCTCAGAAGGCATTTCCATACCTTCTCATGAAATATATGATGGTGGCACCGAGGAATTATTTTAGCACAGAGTGTGGTTTTGGTTTAGCAGTTACAGCGGCATCCTGTAATCATTTACAGCCCTTGGAATGTATGGGTGAAATAGGAGAGATTTATCTCTTCATAGTTGTGATATGTAGACAATGGGTGTTCCTAATGAGGAACATCTGCTTTTGTGTTTTCCCAGAAAACATTATTCCACTATGAAAATGATACTCCCATCCTTTTCAGCAACACTGCAAAGAAAATATGGGCCTTTTCCTTTCTTTTATTTGCTTTTCTTTGGGTCAATCTAATTTCCCAGGGACACTTTTTCTGTGGCATCTTTTTACTGACTGCACTGCAATTTATGGTGGGTTTGTTCTTTAATACGTGAGTTACTGTGCTGTATGAATAGTCCCGATATGCCAGAAGATACTTAAATGTATACAGTAATAAAAGTGTATACACTCGGCCATGCTTCGTGAGAAACATCGAGTCGATGTAAATAAAAATTCTCAGTGAACTAAAAGGTCGCAGAGGCATGCGACACAGAAAACTGCTTCCAAGGCCTCTGGTTTTGTTTTTACGTTTAAAGCCCACTGCAGGATGCAAATGCATAATTACATAGATTTATTTAAAATATCTTAATTGCTAACGAATTATTATTCCTGAGGTGCGTAAGGGGTTTTTTTTCTTCTTTTTTTTTCCCCCCCAGCGCGATAAACAATTCAGACTATCACAGAGACTCCTAGTGTGGGCTGGAACGAATGGGTGGCCATAGATCTCAATTCAGGATTGAATTATTGGTTTGTATCCTGAGGACAAATATGCCTTATCTGGTCAAAAGCTGCTAAATGTATCCAAAGGACAAAAGGCTCTAGTGAAGCATATTGTATATAATTCTTTTTTTAAGCCCACTAACCAAACGGTAACACTTCTTACGGGAAACTGTAAACTGACCCACAAATTTGATGGGGAAATGTTGTTCTGGGATGCTCAAGAGGAAACACAAACCCGAAATTCAACACCGACAACGAATTTAGGTAACAAACTATTAACACACGGATGGAGCAAGCATAAATATTGGGGATTTAAAATACACGTCAGTTGTTTCAGAGGACTCTTGCTCTTACAGAGCTTTTTCACGTCCGTGCTTTCCTTCTACATTTGCTGCGATTTGCTCATAGCGAACATTACATTCGACAGTTTTTCAAAAGCACATCTTGAGAGGAAGAGTGTCGTACCGACCTCCTTGCTGAGCCGTATGCAGTACGCAACCAAATTCTCCCAGTATTTTGACGTGATAAGTGACAACTCTCTTTAGAAAGCTAAAATACATGCCATCCTCATAAAAACCAAATCTTGAAAATTCCTAATGTAGAAGGCGATTAAAATTCCTATAAAATTGTCATATCTTTAAATTTAGAAGCACAGCAGATTTTTCATCAATAATTAAGATCTCTAAAGCATTTATGCTAGGCATAAATGGAGTTTCAATCTTCCTTATTCAAATAAACATGATAAACCCATTAACCAAATGTTTTCTGATTTTTTTATATCTTCTCATGCTTCTGGAATATCAAATTATAACATACTTCCGATAGTTTGGGGAAGG